>NC_052161.1:71379827-71439795 GCF_902713615.1 Scyliorhinus canicula
TGGGTGTGAGGGTGGTGTGAGGGTGGTGTAGGTGTGAGGGTGGTGAGGGGACGAAGTGGGTGTGAGGGTGGTGTGGGGGTGGTGTGGGGGTGGTGTGGGGGTGGTGTGAGTGTGAGGGTGGTGTGGGGGTGGTGTGGGTGTGCAGGGTGGCGTGGGGGTGGTGTGGGTGTGATGGTGTTGTGGGGTGGTGTGGGTGTGCAGGGTGGCGTGGGGGTGGTGTGGGGGTGGTGTGGGTGTGCAGGGTGGCGTGGGGGTGGTGTGGGTGTGATGGTGTTGTGGGGTGGTGTGGGTGTGCAGGGTGGCGTGGGGGTGGTGTGGGGGTGGTGTGGGTGTGAGGGTGGTGTGGTGGCGGTGTGGGTGTGAGGGTGGTGTGGGGGTGGTGTGGGTGTGAGGGTGGTGTGTGGGTGGTGTGGGTGTGATGGTGTTGTGGGGTGGTGTGGGTGTGCAGGGTGGCGTGGGGGTGGTGTGGGTGTGAGGGTGGTGTGGGGGCGGTGTAGGTGTGAGAGTGGTGTGGGGTGTGAGGGTGGTGTGGGGGTGGTGTGGGTGTGAGGGTGGTGTGGGTGTGAGGGTGGTGTGAGGGTGGTGTAGGTGTGAGGGTGGTGAGGGGGTGGTGTGGGTGTGAGGGTGGTGTGGGGGCGGTGTAGGTGTGAGAGTGGTGTGGGTGTGAGGGTGGTGTGGGTGTGAGGGTGGTGTGAGGGTGGTGTAGGTGTGAGGGTGGTGAGGGGTCGTAGTGGATGTGAGGGTGGTGTGGGGGCGGTGTGAGGGTGGTGTTTATAGATAGAGAAATACAGCACAGAACAGGCCCTTCGGCCCACGATGTTGCGCCGAACTTTTGTCCTAGGTTAATCATAGAATTTTGGACAATTTTTCATGGCCAATCCACCCAACCTGCACATCTTTGGACTGTGGGAGGAAACCGGAGTACCCGGAGGAAACCCACGCAGTCACGGGGAGGATGTGCAGACTCCACACAGTGTGGGGGTGGTTAGGGTATGAGGGTGGTGTCGGAGCAGTGTGGGTGTGAGGGTGGTGTGGGGGTGAGGGTGCTGTGGGTGTGGGGGTGGTGTGGGTGTGAGGGTGCTGTGGGTGTGGGGGTGGTGTGGGTGTGGGGGTGGTGTGGGGGTGGTGTAGGTGTGGGGCTGGTGTGGGTGTGGGGGTGGTGTCGGAGCAGTGTGGGTGTGAGGGTGGTGTGGGGGTGAGGGTGCTGTGGGTGTGGGGGTGGTGTGGGTGTGAGGGTGCTGTGGGTGTGGGGGTGGTGTGGGTGTGGGGGTGGTGTGGGGGTGGTGTAGGTGTGGGGGTGGTGTGGGTGTGGGGGTGGTGTCGGAGCAGTGTGGGTGTGAGGATGGTGTACGGGCGGTGTAGGTGTGGGGGCGGTGTAGGTGTGGGGGCGGTGTAGGTGTGGGGGTGGTGTGGGTGTGGGGGTGGTGTGGGTGTGGGGGTGGTGTGGGGGTGGTGTCGGTGTGAGGGTGGTGTCGGAACAGTGTGGGTGTGAGGATGGTGTGGGGGCGGTGTAGGTGTGGGGGTGGTGTGGGGGTGAGGGTGGTGTGGGGGTGGTGTAGGTGTGGGGGTGGTGTGGGGGTGAGGGTGGTGTGGGGGTGAGGGTGGTGTAGGTGTGGGGGTGGTGTGGGGGTGAGGGTGGTGTGGATGTGAGGGTGGTGTGGGTGTGAGGGTGCTGTGGGTGTGGGGGTGGTGTGGGTGTGGGGTGGTGTGGGTGTGGGGGTGGTGTGGGGGTGGTGTGGGTGTGAGGGTGGTGTGGGGGTGGTATGGGTGTAAGGGTGGTGTGGGGGTGGTGTGGGTGTGGGGGTGGTGTGGGGGTGGTGAGGGTGTGAGGGTGGTGTGAGGGTGGTGTGGGTGTGAGGGTGGTGTGGGGGTGGTGTGGGGAGTGGTGCACGTGCCACCAGGAGCCGAACTCAGAGGGGTCTCACTCCCGCTCCTTGGTCAGACTCCACAGTAGCCTTGGTCTGAGAAGTCCATGAATCCTACGCTGGCTTCAGTACTTCGTCTCAGGAACGGCAAATCCTGCCACCTGTGGTGTGTAAGGTTGGCAACTTTTCCCATCATGATTTTGAGAAGTTTAATTGTTAGCCATCTGGCTACAATCCTCCTTTGATCCATTAAGCATTGGTGAATTGGATCACAATGGAACCCTGATCATATCCACCTCGCGTAAGCAGATATTCAAGTCCATGCCATGTCACATTTTAGTTATATCGATCACTCTTTCACATTTCTGAACATACAATTCCATTTTGAACTTCCCTTCCATTTTAGCTTATCAACCTTTAAATATAATCAAAATATATATTAGATCTAAAGTCATTGATATCCAATTACAGTTGATAGTCCTGAAGTGAGGCAACTGCCTAATTAAAAAAAAAATTAGAGTACTCAATTAATTTTTTCCAATTAAGGGGCAATTTGGCATGGCCAATCCACCTACTGCACACCTTTGGGTTGTGGGGGTGAGACCCACGCAAACACGGGGATAATGTGCAAACTCCACATGGACAGTGACCCAGAGCCGGGATCAAACCTGGGACGTCGGTGCCGTGAGGCAATAATGCTAACCATTGCGCCACCGTGCTGCCTCGGCTGACTAATTCTTAATAACTATAGGCATAGACTTAAAATCTTCTCCAGTTCTCCATTGATCATTTATCCATCTTGCGGCTGCTCCTCGCCAGCTTTACTTGCTACCAGGCCCTTAATTGTTCTATTTACAAATTAGTTATCCGTTCGCTTTAATTTAGCTTATTTTGACAAGTAGTGGTGTGTTTAATTCTACCCCAATTGTTTTAAGATCGGTTTCCCTATGGAATTTGCATCATTGCTTTGATCATTTAATGGTGTTTCACTCCACTGGCCCCATTAGCCACTTCATGCCATATTGTTTGTCCAGTAGTGTGTATGCCTGAGACCTGCTTTTCAATGCATTATTGCAAGTACTTCCAAGCCTTTGAATAGGCCCATTCTGAACTGGTTTCCTAACACACTAGCGGGAGAGCTAGCACTGTGAAGTACGAGTGAGGGGGTGGCCGTGGCCCATCTCCCATCAAAGAGAGGGTGCCTGGCGACAGGATCATGAAAAAATTTAGAGTACCCAATAAATTTTTTCCAATTAAGGGGCAACTTAGCGTGACCAATCCACCTACCCTGCACATCTTTGGCTTGTCGGGGTGAACCCACGCAAACACGGGGAGAATGTGCAAACTCCACACGGACAGTGACCCAGAGCCGGGATCGAACCTGGGACCTCGGTGCTGTGAGGCAGCAGTGAAAACCACTGCGCCACTGTACTATCCCCTCATGCTTCATTGGCCGGTGGCTGCACATTTACGATGTTGGTCATGAGCAACACTTGTCTGCAGCTGGAGCTCAATTAATTCTCACGGAAGTATGTCGCAATCACTACACACAAGGGTCTCTATGAGTGCACCCAACTGCCATTCAGAATATCCTCACGCACAGTCTTCCAGCCCGACATGGAGAACATCCTGTGCCAATCGCCACGTGTTGCGGCCTACTTAGACGACATGCTAGTCACGGGGACCATGATCCAGGAATAATTACAGAACCATGAAGCAGTGTCGAAAGGCTTTTCTGAGTATGGGGTCCACCTGCACTGCGCGAAGTGCGTGTTTCATACAAAAGACGACGTCCAATGGGGTATCGTGAACTGAGATAGGCTGCACCCAGTCGGCAAGAAAATGAGAGTCATCTAACTGGCCCCACCCCGCGAGACTCCACGGAGCTTTCGCTGTTTTCTTGGATTGGTCAATTGTTATGGCAAGTTCATTATAAATTTGGGAAATTTCCTGGTCCCCTTACATTTTCTTCTCACGAATCTCCAGTGTTGGGACTGGCGGAAGGCCCGGAATGAGGCTTTTAAAAAAGTGAAATGGCAGACATCCTCTTCAGAGGTGCAGACGCATTGCCATCCTTCGAAACCGTTATTAGCCACATGTGATGCATCATCCTATGGGCTTGGGGCAATCCTGTCTCACCAGATGAGAGATGGCCATGAACCTCTGATTGCCTTTGCCTCACAGACGCTGGCTGCGCCCGAGCGAAAGTACACTCAAATAGAAAAGAAAAGTCTGGAGGTCGTATCTGCAGTGAAGAGAGTTCATTAGTACGTCTATGGCCACGATTTCTTTATCGTCATGGATCAGAAGCCGTTGCTGGCTTCTTCCACGAGGATAAGGCAATCCCACTGATTGCTTTTACAAGGATCCAGCACTGGGCCTCACTATTGGCTGCTTATGAATACTCTTTCAAGCACTACCCAGAGACCCGGAGTGCGCATGCTGATGCAGACTTCCTCTGCAGACCGAATCCACAAACCCCGCTATGGCGGACAAAGTGGTCGCTGTCCTGAATTTTATGGACACCTTGCCCGTCACTGCATCGTGTATTCATGACTGGACACGAACCATCCCCGTCCATGCATCTGGTGCTCTAGGAGAGCCAGCATCGACAGCGACCAGGGGAGTTGAAGGCTTTCTCCTCAGTCCTTGGATCTGACTGTAGAAGACGTTATCCTCCTGTGGGGCATGAGGGTTGTTGTTCCAGCGCGGGCGAGGCAATTGAACTGAAGGACCTTCACAGCAGGCACCCCGGAGTGTCCAAAGTGAAGATACTGGTGAGACGTTACATTTGGTGACTGGGTTTGTACAAGGATATCGAGACGTTGGCTCAATATTGTTCCATCAGTCAAGAACACCAGAAGCAGGGCAGAATGGTGGTGCAGCGGTTAGCACTGGGACTACGGCGCTGAGGACCCGGGTTTGAATCCCTGCCCTGGGTCACTGCCCCTGTGGAGTTTGCACTTTCTCCCCATGTGTTATGGCCCAGGGTTTAGAGAACCCCAAAGTGTATCATGGAGTTCACCTGACCCACAACTTTTAATAGATTGTGGTATGGGGAGCACACGGCCCACTCTACAGGTGTGGTACAGCAGAAATGGAAATGTATTTTTTAAAGCAAAACAATGTTTATTCTATGAACTCAAGTTAACCTTTTTAAAACATACAGTCTTTTCATGGCAGAGAGACCAACAGTACACCTGCTCTGTCTGGCTTCAGCTCCAACACTGAAAATGAAACTAAAACACACCCTGCAGCAAACAGCCTAAAATAAAAGTAAAAAGCTGACAGACAGCCCAGCTCCACCCACTCTCTGACATCACTGCAGTAGTACACACCCATTTCTTAAAGGTACTCTCACTACAGATATTTATATACACACCCATTTATAAACACCCATTTCTTGAGGTACTCTCATATGACACCTCCCCCCAAGAAAAAAAACCCATCAACTTCAAGATGGTTTCATTTTTCACCTTTTCACTACCCTTTAAGAAATGCACACAATAAATATACGTTTTTGTTTCAAAAATAACAACACACGCAAGCAGGTATAATAATATAGTCCATTTTTGTTCTTCTTCCTCCAACTGAAATCCTTCTTGATTGACAGTCTCTTTGAACAAGAAGGTCTCTGCACAATCCGTTCATTTCTCTACGCCTCAGCATTTGCCTGTAAAGTCAGATATTTGAGTTCAATCTGATCGCGGAGTCCCTTGTAATTCACCAACACAGGGGCATTGGTTATCACAGCTTTCAGGCCGTCAAATGCCTGTTGAAACTCTGCTGTCCACTGGAATTTGTTACGCATCTTGAGCAATTCCGTCAGTGGAGCAACCACGCTACAAAACTTTTTCACCAATGTTCGAACAAATCCACTCATGCCAAGCAATCGCATTATTTCCCTTCGTCTTGAGGGTATTGAAAACTCATCAATAACTGCTGGTTTCACATCCTGTGTGACCATTCGACCCTGTCCGATTGTATGGCCAAGGAAAGTGACTTGGGCTTTTCCAAATTCACTTTTGGTTAGGTTTATCACCAAACCCACCTCCTGAAGTCGATCGAATAACTCCATCAGATGTTTAAATGTACTGTCCATGTCTGGCAGAAAATTACCAGATCGTCGATGTATACCGCACAATTGGGTAATCCTGAAACAACTTTGTTAGTTAACAGTTGAAATGTGGCTGGGACAAAAGCTGAAATCTCCTTCGCCCTTTCAGATAAAGGTACCTGCATGTAACCTCTAAGTAAATCCAGTTTGGAAACTCCAAATGTGGGATAGGATAGGAGTCCGTTCTTGTAACTGCATAACCTTTCTATAGTCCACACACAACCGTTGGGTACTGTCTGCTTTTGGTGCCATCACTATGGGTGAGCTCCATTGGCTGCAACCCACTTCAGTTATGCCATTTTTAAGCATACTCTCAATCTCTTTGTTAACCTGTGCCAATTTTAAAGGGTTAAGTCTGTATGGATGTTGTTTCATTGGAACAGCCTTTTCACATCTACATCATGTATAGCCATTTTAGTACTTCCCAATTTACCTCCACAAACTTGCCCACGTGATATCAATAACTCTTTCAGGTCAGTTCATTTTTCCTCTGGAAGGTAACTCAACCATTTATCCCAATTTTTAAGAACATCCTTGTTTTCCAATTTAATTTGAGGTATGTCAAATTCACAGTCATCTGGATTTGGTTCATCGCTTTGAGTTAGAATCATTAAAACCTCCTCCTTTTGCTCTCCTTCCCTTTCAAAGTACCTTTTAAGCATATTCACATGACACACTCGGTGAGTCTTCCTTCTACCTGGTGTTTTTACCACATAATTCACCTCACTTAATTTCCTTTCAATCTGATAAGTTCCACAAAACCTAGCTTTTAAAGGTTCACCTACCACTGGTAACAATACTAAAGCTTTATCTCCACAGGCAAAACTACGAACTTTGGATTTCTTGTCCGCTGCCCGTTTCATCACATTTTGTACAACTTTTAAATGTTGTCTAGCCAATTCACCTGCTCTATTTAATCATTCCCCAAAATTTGACACATAATCCAATAGTGTAATTTCCGATTTCTCACCCACCAATTTTTCCTTAATCAATTTAAGTGGTCCTCTTACCTCATGACCAAAAATTAGTTCAAAAGGACTAAATTTAGTAGACTCATTAGATGCATCCCTAATTGCAAACAATACGAATGGAATTCCTTTATCCCAATCATCCCGTACCAGCCTCCCCGAACAGGTGCCGGAACGTGGCGACTAGGGGCTTTTCACAGTAACTTCATTTGAAGCCTACTTGTGACAATAAGTGATTTTCATTTCATTTCATTTCATCTGGATAATCTTGACAATATGCCCTCAATATTGTCTTTAATGTCTGGTGCCACCTTTCTAATGCTCCCTGCGACTCTGGATGGTACACAGTTGGTTTAAACTGTTTTATTCCGAAGCTATCCATAATTTATTTGAATAACCTTGAGGTAAAATTTGGTCCTTGATCTGATTGTATTTCTGTGGGTAGTCCATATCTAGAAAGAATTTAAGTAACTCCCCCACAATCGTTTTAGTTGTAATATAACGTAGTTGGATAGCCTCTGGAAACCTAGTAGACACATCCATTATAGTCAAAAGATATTGATTTCCACTTTTAGGAAGCGGTCCTACGCAATCAATTAGGATGCAAGGTTCCACAAATGCTGGATTGGGTATTAAGGGCGCTGGTTTTATTACTGCTTGAGATTTCTCTATCACTTGACATGTGTGGCATGATTGACAAAATTTAACTACATCTTTATGTAGTACAGGCCAATAAAAAGGTTTTTGTATTTCAGCTTGAGTTTTCCTTGTTCCCAAATGACCTCCCATTGGTACCTCATGTGCAACTCGCAACACCTCCTTTCTATACCCTATCGGCAATACTACTTGATGAACTTCTGCCTACTTTTCATCCGCCTGCATATGTAAAGCTCTCCATTTTCTCATCAAGACATTACTTTTGCAGTAATAACACTCTGGGATACACTCAGATTCCTCTTCCGTGTATGCTTTCTGATACATCCGTTTTATTTCTACATCTTTCTGTTGTAACTCCGCCAATTTTCCTGAACTAAAAATATCCGCCTCATCCTCCACCTGTTGTTGTTCTTTTTCAACCATCTGATCAAAAATTGTTTCTGATAATTGCACTTCAACTTCATCTTCACTCTCTGACTACTCCTCTTGGCTTAATCTGTGACTTTGCGACCTTGTTACTACACAATCCAGAAGAATCCCAGGATATTCGTCCTTCAACACTTCAGTTGTCTGATTTTCCACTGGCTTATCAACCACAGGAGGCATCACTCCCAACTGCGATCCAGCTATATCATTACCCAAGATAAACTGTATTCCTGGACAAGATAGTTTCTCTATTACTCCTACTACCACTTCACCACTCTTCACTGGACTTTCCAACACGACTCCTCTCACCCTGAATTCCACATATTACCACCTTTTCTGGCAACATTCTTCCCAAACTACATAACTCCTCATCTCTTACCATTAAGGATTGACTAGCTCCCGTATCTCTTAAAATTGTGACTTCTTTACCTGCTCCTCCTGATACACATGAGTAAACTTTACCCACACGAGTAAATTCTTTAAAGAGATCTGGCACCTTCTTATCAATCACCTTGTGATCAGACTGTACAATCTTTTGCACCTCCCTTGCTTGACTTGGGCTTTTCTTTACCACTTTAACAAACCACACTGTCTTATCCTGTTTTACCACATCAGCCTTCCCAGTGCTTTTTTTCAACCACCAACACTGTGACTTTGCATGGCCTAGTTTATTACAGTGAAAACATTTGAAATTTTTCATTTCTTTTCCACCCTCCTGGATTTCTTTTTTAATCTGACGTACACTCTCCTTCCTATCTCCCATCAGACCACCTTTACCTTTACCACTTGAGTATTTCTCATGTCCCCAGTTTCTATCCCTCACAGGCTGAAACTGATGTCAGAAACTAAGCTTTGATTAATTAACTAATTCATAATCATCTGCTATTTCTGCTGCTAATCTCACAGTTTTAACCCTCTGCTCTTCCACATGAGTTCTCACTGCATCAGGAATTGAATTTTTAAACTCCTCCAAAAGTATAATTTCTCTGAGAGCTTCATAGGTTTGGTCTATTTTCAAAGCCCTTATCCACCTGTCAAAATTACTCTGTTTGATCCTTTCAAACTCCATGTATGTTTGACCAAATTATTTCCTTAAATTTCTAAACCTTTGTCTGTTGGCTTCAGGCACCAGTTCATATGCACCTAAGATGGATTTTTTCACCTCTTCAGATACCTCCTCCGGTAGTGATACAAACACTTCACTAGCCCTACCTATCAGCTTTGTTTGAATCAGTAATACCCACATGTCCTGTGGCCATTTCATTTGTTTAGCTACCTTCTCAAATGAAATGAAAAAGGCTTCTACCTCCTTCTCGTCAAACCTTGGCAATGCTTGGACATATTTAAATAGATCCCACCACGCATTCAACTTTGACGCTCTTTCTCACTATCCTCATCACTATCCTCCAACTGTACGTTTCCCTTTCTGTCTGCCAATTTTAACTGACTGTTATGTTTCATAGCCATTTTCTGAGGTACAAACTCTCTCTCTTATTCCGTTTCCTTTCTATCTCTTTCCTTTTCCTCTCTATCTCTTTCTTTGTTTCTTTCTTCTCTCTCTTTTTCTTTTTCCCTGATCTGTATCTCCCTTTCTCTTTCTTTTTCTCTCATTGCATATTCAAGCTGCTTTAATTCTTTTTCATGTTCAAGTTGCTTATTCTGCAACTGGAATTTTGCCATTTCTAATGCGTCAGACTGTATCTCAGGCAACTTAAATGTTTAGCCACCGCCATAATGACCTCATCTTTTCGCATATTGTCAGGCAATGTTAACTGCAATGTTTTTGCCAAATCTAACAGTCTACTTTTAGTCTCTGTCCACAAGGTGCTGCGTGTGACCCTCTCCACCCCCAGAAACATCAGAGCCTCTGAAAGAGCTATTGTCCAGAACACATTCCCTACTCAAACTAAAATACCACACCGGAAAAGCAACCACAATATGCTCAACCCTCACTGTCTTTAAGTTCACAAAGCCAATCCAATATATAGACTTTTATCCACCTTGAGCCCCCAATTTGTTATGGGCCAGGGTTTATAGAACCCCAAAGTGTATCATGGAGTTCACCTGGCCCACAACTTTTAATAGATCGTGGTATGGGGAGCACACGGCCCACTCTACAGGTGTGGTACAGCAGAAATGGAAAAGTATTTTTTAAAGCAAAACAATGTTTGTTCTATGAACTCAAGTTAACCTTTTTGAAACATACAGTGAACATCTTAGCAACCATCAATTCAAATACAACCCCCAAAGTCTATCACACTAAATAACCCGTAAGCTGTCCTTTTAACATCCAGAAGTCTGAACAAAAATCACCTTTTAACAGAAGTACATTAGGTTTACATTCACTACTGAAAACATTTAGAATTCTGAATTCACCAAATGATAAAGAGATAGTCTTTTCATGGCAGAGCGATCAACAGTACACCTGCTCTATCTGGCTTCAGCTCCAACACTGAAAACGAAACTAAAACACACCCTGCAGCAAACAGCCTAAAACAAAAGTTAAAAAACTGACAGACAGTCCAGCTCCACCCACTCTCTGACATCACTGCAGTAGTACACAGCCATTTCTTAACGGTACTCTCACTACAGATATTTATATACACACCCATTTATAAACACCTATTTCTTAAAGGTACTCTCACGTGACACATATCTACGTGGGTTTCACCCCCACAACCCAGAAGATCTGCTGGTTAACAAAGGGTCATCTGGACTCAAAACATTAGGTCTATTCTCTCCCTATAGATGCTATGAGACCTGCTGAGATTTTCCAGCATTTTCTCTTTGGTTTCAGATGTGCTGGTTAGGTGGATTGGACATGCTAAATTGCCCCTTAACTGGAAAAACAAATAATTGGGTACTCTAAATTTATGAGAGCAAAGCAGCCGGCGCGCCCCTCCACCTTTGAGAGTAGCCAGTGTGCCCTTGGGCGCGCATTCATGCCGAGTTTGCCGGTCCATTCCTGGGTTCGATGTTTCTCGTCCTGGTGGATGCCCACTCCATGGGGTTGGAGATCCACAAGATGGCGACGATCACCTCCCGGGCGACCGTCGAGTGATTGCGCATTTCTTTTTCTACCCATGGAATCCCAGAGGTGCTCGTAACAGATAACGGGGCCTCTTTCATGAGTGAAGAATTTTCCACTTTCATGAAAGGCACGTCCGCACTGCACCATACCATCTCTTGCATCAAATAGCTTGGCAGAGAAGGCTGTGCAGGGGGTTAAAGGAGCAAATTTATGGTTCAATGGACAATGGCGCAAACCTATTGTGGAAATTATAATAAAGACAAATTCCTCGAGGTTCGATTTAAAGAAATTTATTTACACAAATATATTTGCGGAGAGAGAGTGCTCCGGCTGCAAGCCAGGGCACTGCACTCTGAGATTCGATTGAAGGAAGCATATTTTTATAGTCTGAAATAACAGCTTGAAGTAAACAGACATGTTTATATTAAATAGACCTTGGAAAGTACGTAAGATGAAATACGTAGGATGTATGTTCTTGCCCTTGGCTAAAAACAACTCGAGTACACATTTTGTTATCTTTCGGAGGGCAATTTGGTATCATAATAAGGCCGAGACCAAAATATTAAGCAGTATTTTGTTTATGTTACCTGGCCTACTTATTTTCGTTCAAAAGCAGTGTTGAACTATAGTCAAGCATATCACAGCATGCTTCTAAGTTGGCAACTCATTAATTTCCCTTCCACAAAACCTTATTCCTTCGTGAAGGGAAGTGACTATGTTCCAAATGGCTGGAAGAGGCAATTGGAGTTACGATTTATCCTCATCGCCAATTTAGTAGTCATGCAGGAGTCGGAAAGAAGAGTCAAAAAATGGCTTATTTCCAAAAGGAAAGCATTTACAAGTCCCAGTCACAGTCAGGACTACTCTGCAGCTCGACTCCTACCTGGGCCCTCTTTTATGGTTATGAATTACCGAGTCCGCTGATGGGCCTCCGACCCCCAGCGGGGGAGCTCATACTCCACGAGGCTCACGGTGAGATTAATCGGGTCGTCCCCGTGGGTCGGGTGGGAGTTGTAACAGCTTTCCAGCTAGGGGCCTCACGGTAGCATGGTGGTTAGCATCAATGCTTCACAGCTCCAGGGTCCCAGGTTCGATTCTCGGCTGGGTCACTGTCTGTGCGGAGTCTGCACGTCCTCCCTGTGTGTGCGTGGGTTTCCTCCGGGTGCTCCGGTTTCCTCCCACAGTCCAAAGATGTGCGGGTTAGGTGGATTGGCCATGCTAAATTGCCCGTAGTGTAAGGTTAATGGGGGGATTGTTGGGTTACGGGTATACGGGTTACGTGGGTTTAAGTAGGGTGATCATTGCTCGGCACAACATCGAGGGCTGAAGGGCCTGTTCTGTGCTGTACTGTTCTAAATTCTAAATGCTAAACCTCGGTAAGTATGAGCTCATCCAAAACTTCTCAACTGGCATGTTCAAAATTTGACATGTCAATAGAACAGGAAAAGAAATCAAAAATTGTGCAACACACTTTTATTCTTATTTCCTATTTTTTAAATAGTCTTTTTTTGACTAGAAGAACTATAAAAATGCTGCTACAGGACACACGTCTCATAGGATTGGCCATCTGTTCTAGAAGATTCCAACAGAAATTCCATAAACAAAACAATTCAATTTTCAACCTTGTGGAATCCCGCATTCCATTGTAAGGCCACGTTAAAATCACAAAACTAGATGACCAGCAGATGAACTAGCTTCTCACAGCCGGGAGGATAAAAAAGATGAGACATCGAATCTCCAACCAGGACCTCATCTGGACTGAACTCCACCACAAATAAAACACCCTCTGGACATGGTCGGGTTCTGGAAACACGGGAACTAATATTCATTTCAGTCCTTCTTTCATTGTTGTTATCCATGTCTATCCCCCATTTACTGTATATGTGTAGAATCATCGATTACCTACAGTGCAGAAGGAGGCCATTCGGCCCATCGAGCCTACACCAGCCCTTTGAAAGAGCAGTTACTTCAGCCCACGTCAGCTCACCGCATACGTGCAGTGCGGTCAGCCTAATTTGAAGGTGGTTTGTGGAGGGGCTGTTGTCAAGTGACAGTTAAACCTGAAACACTTTGTCAGTGTTTCCCACCCTACCTCCTCCTCTAACCAAAAAAAAGCCCCCCCCACGGTCGTTGGGAAGCGGGAGCAGGGGCCTGTCGTGAAGGTGAGTGAGTGCCTTTAAATTTGCTTACCTTTCAGCGGGAGCAGGGTTTGAGGGAATATCAGGTAAGCTCTTCCTTTATTTTTATTTTTCTTGTTTTTTTTTAATCTAGAGGTGATGTCAGGGAAGGCAGTACAATGCTCCTCCTGCAGAATGTTTGAGGTGAGGGACACCATCAGTGTCCCTGCTGATTTCATCTGTGGGAAGTGCACCCAACTCCAGCTCCTCAAAAACCGTGTTAGGGACCTGGAGCTTGAGCTGGATGAACTTCGGATCATTCGGGAGGCAGAGGGGGTCATAGATAGGAGCTTCAGGGAAGTAGTTACACCAAAGACTGGAGATAGATGGGTAACTGTAAGAGGGACTGGGAAGAAGCAGTCAGTGCAGGGACCCCCTGCGGTCGTTCCCCTGAGTAACAAGTATACCGTTTTGGATACTTGTTGGGGGGACGACTTACCAGGGGTAAGCCATGGGGTACGGGCCTCTGGCACGGAGTCTGTCCCTGTTGCTCAGAAGGGAAGGGGGGAAAGGAGTAGAACATTAGTAATTGGGGACTCAATAGTCAGGGGCACAGATAGGAGATTTTGTGGGAGCGAGAGAGACTCACGTTTGGTATGTTGCCTCCCAGGTGCAAGGGTACGTGATGTCTCGGATCGTGTTTTCCGGGTCCTTAAGGGGGAGGGGGAGCAGCCCCAAGTCGTAGTCCACATTGGCACTAACGACATAGGTAGGAAAGGGGACAAGGATGTCAGGCAGGCCTTTAGGGAGCTAGGATGGAAGCTCAGAGCGAGAACAAACAGAGTTGTTATCTCTGGGTTGTTGCCCGTGCCACGTGATAGTGAGATGAGGAATAGGGAGAGAGAGCAATTAAACACGTGGCTACAGGGATGGTGCAGGCGGGAGGGATTCAGATTTCTGGATAACTGGGGCTCTTTCTGGGGAAGGTGGGACCTCTATAGACAGGATGGTCTACATCTGAACCTGAGGGGCACCAATATCCTGGGGGGGAGATTTGTTAGTGCTCTTTGGGGGGGTTTAAACTAATTCAGCAGGGGCATGGGAACCTGGATTGTAGTTTTGGGGTACGGGAGATTGAGAGTATAGAGGTCAGGAGCACAGATTTGACTTCGCAGGAGGGTGCCAGTGTTCAGGTAGGTAGTTTGAAGTGTGTCTACTTCAATGCCAGGAGTATACGAAATAAGGTAGGGGAACTGGCAGCATGGGTTGGTACCTGGGACTTCGACGTTGTGGCCATTTCAGAGACATGGATAGAGCAGGGACAGGAATGGTTGTTGCAGGTTCCGGGGTTTAGGTGTTTTAGTAAGCTCAGAGAAGGGGGCAAAAGAGGGGGAGGTGTGGCACTGCTAGTCAAGGACAGTATTACGGTGGTGGAAAGGATGCTAGATGGGGACTCTTCTTCCGAGGTAGTATGGGCTGAGGTTAGAAACAGGAAAGGAGAGGTCACCCTGTTGGGAGTTTTCTATAGGCCACCTAATAGTTCTAGGGATGTAGAGGAAAGGATGGCGAAGATGATTCTGGAAAAGAGCGAAAGTAACAGGGTAGTTGTTATGGGAGACTTTAACTTTCCAAATATTGACTGGAAAAGATATAGTTCGAGTACATTAGATTTGTCGTTCTTTGTACAATGTGTGCAGGAGGGTTTCCTGACACAATATGTTGACAGGCCAACAAGAGGCGAGGCCACATTGGATTTGGTTTTGGGTAATGAACCAGGCCAGGTGTTAGACCTGGAGGTAGGTGAGCACTTTGGAAACAGTGACCACAATTCGGTGACCTTTACGTTAGTGATGGAAAGGGATAAGTATACCCCGCAGGGCAAGAGTTATAGCTGGGGGAAGGGCAATTATGATGCCATTAGACATGACTTAGGATGTGTAGGTTGGAGAAGTAGGCTGCAAGGGTTGGGCACACTGGATATGTGGAGCTTGTTCAAGGAACAGCTATTGCATGTTCTTGATAAGTACGTACCAGTCAGGCAGGGAGGAGGGGGTTGAGCGAGGGAACCGTGGTTTACCAAAGAAGTGGAATCTCTTGTTAAGAGGAAGAAGGAGGCCTATGTGAAGATGAGGCATGAAGTTTCAGTTGGGGCGCTTGATAGTTACAAGGAAGCAAGGAAGGATCTAAAGAGAGAGCTAAGACGAGCAAGGAGGGGACATGAGAAGTCTTTGGCAGGTAGGATCAAGGAAAACCCAAAAGCTTTCTATAGGTATGTCAGGAATAAAAGAATGACTAGGGTAAGAGTAGGGCCAGTCAAGGACAGTGGTGGGAAGTTGTGTGTGGAGGCTGAGGAGATAAGCGAGATACTAAATGAATACTTTTCGTCAGTATTCACTCAGGAAAAAGATAATGTTGTGGAGGAGAATGCTGAGACCCAGGCTATTAGAATAGATGGCATTGAGGTGCGTAGGGAAGAAGTGTTGGCAATTCTGGACAAGGTGAAAATAGATAAGTCCCCGGGGCCTGATGGGATTTATCCTAGGATTCTCTGGGAAGCCAGGGAAGAGATTGCTGAGCCTTTGGCTTTGATTTTTATGCCATCATTGGCTACAGGAATAGTGCCAGAGGACTGGAGGATAGCAAATGTGGTCCCTTTGTTCAAGAAGGGGAGTAGAGATAACCCCGGTAACTATAGGCCGGTGAGCCTCACGTCTGTTGTGGGTAAAGTCTTGGAGAGGATTATTAGAGATACGATTTATAATCATCCAGATAGGAATAATATGATTAGGGATAGTCAGCATGGTTTTGTGAAGGGTAGGTCATGCCTCACAAACCTTATCGAGTTCTTTGAGAAGGTGACTGAACAGGTAGACGAGGGTAGAGCAGTTGATGTGGTGTATATGGATTTCAGTAAAGCGTTTGATAAGGTTCCCCACGGTCGTCTATTGCAGAAAATACGGAGGCTGGGGATTGAGGGTGATTTAGAGATGTGGATCAGAAATTGGCTAGTTGAAAGAAGACAGAGGGTGGTAGTTGATGGGAAATGTTCAGAATGGAGTTTAGTTACGAGTGGCGTACCACAAGGATCTGTTCTGGGGCCATTTGCTGTTTGTCATTTTTATAAATGACCTAGAGGAGGGCACAGAAGGTTGGGTGAGTAAATTTGCAGACGACACTAAAGTCGGTGGAGTTGTAGACAGTGTGGAAGGATGTTGCAGGTTACAGAGGGACATAGATAAGCTGCAGAGCTGGGCTGAGAGGTGGCAAATGGAGTTTAATGTAGAGAAGTGTGAGGTGATTCACTTTGGAAAGAATAACAGGAATGCGGAATATTTGGCTAATGGTAAAATTCTTAGCAGTGTGGATGAGCAGAGGGATCTCGGTGTCCATGTACATAGATCCCTGAAAGTTGCCACCCAGGTTGATAGGGTTGTGAAGAAGGCCTATGGTGTGTTGGCCTTTATTGGTAGAGGGATTGTGTTCCGGAGCCATGAGGTCATGTTGCAGCTGTACAAAACTCTGGTACGGCGCATTTGGAGTATTGCGTACAGTTCTGGTCGCCTCATTATAGGAAGGACGTGGAAGCTTTGGAACGGGTGCAGAGGAGATTTACCAGGATGTTGCCTGGTATGGAGGGAAAATCTTGTGAGGAAAGGCTGATGGACTTGAGGTTGTTTTCGTTAGAGAGAAGAAGGTTAAGAGGTGACTTAATAGAGGCATACAAAATGATCAGAGGGTTAGATAGGGTGGACAGTGAGAGCCTTCTCCCGCGGATGGAGGTGGCTAGCACGAGGGGACATAGCCTTAAATTGAGGGGTAATAGATATAGGACAGACGTCAGAGGTAGGTTTTTTTAGGCAAAGAGTGGTGAGGCCGTGGAATGCCCTACCTGCGACAGTAGTGAACTCGCCAACATTGAGGGCATTTAAAAGTTTATTGGATAAGCATATGGATGATAATGGCATAGTGTAGGTTAGATGGCCTTTAGTTTTTGACTTCCCATGTCGGTGCAACATTGTGGGCCGAAGGGCCTGTACTGCGCTGTATCGTTCTATGTTCTATGTTCTATGTCTCCATTCTATCCCTGTAACTCATAAACCCCACTTAAACGTTTGAATACAAAGGGGCAATTTATCATGGCCAATCCACCTAACCTTCACATCTTTGGACTGTGGGAGAAAACCGTAGCACCTGGAGGAAACTCACAAAGACATGGGGAGAACGTGCAAACTCCACACCCGAGGCCGGATTTAACCCAGGTTCCTGTAGCTGTGAGGCGGCAGTGCTAGCCACTGTGCCACCGCACCGCCCACGATGTGTGTCTGTGTGTATGTCTGTGTGTGTTTTTGTATGTCTGTGTGAGTGTACCTGTGTGTGTGTGTGTATTTTTGTGTGTATATGTGTATGTCTGTGTGAGTATGCATATGTGTGTCTTTGTATGTGTCTGTGTGTAGATGCGTATGTGTGTGTATGTGTGTGTATGTGTGTGTTTTGCTTAACTATAAGAATGCTGCTACAGGCCACATGACTCATTGGATTGTCCATCTGTTCTAGAAGCTTCCAACAGAAATTCCCTAAACAAAATAATTCAATTGTCATCCTTTTGTGTGTCTGTGGGTGTATGTGGCTGTGTATATGTATGTGTGTGTATGTGTGTTTATATGTGCAAGTATGTGTGCGTCTGTGTGTATGTGTCTTTGTGTTTGTGTGTGTGTCTGTGATTATGTGTATGTAAGTGTGTGTGTATGTGCATGTATGTGTGTGTGTGTGTATATTGCAGTGTACGTGTATGTGTCTATGATTGTGTGTATGTATGCATGTATATGCACATGTATGTGTGTGCCTATGTGTATGTGTCTGTGTGTTTGTGTGTGTCTGTGATTGTGTGTATGTATGTGTGTATATATGTGTATGTATGTGTGTGTCTTTGTGCATGTGTTTGTGTACGTGTGTGTGTGTGTATGTGTATGCGTGTGTATAAGGTTCAGATCAATCTACCCACACCAAGGGCGGGATTCTCTGTTTCAGAGACTAAGTGCCGACGCCGGTCCACTTGTATGACGACAGAATTGCCGCCAGTCCCGGAGCTGCATGTGTCCAGCTGCCTAACACTGCCATTTCTGCCTCTGACCCCCCCACCCCCTGGAGAAGGCAGTGTATTATCGCCAGGAGAGAGAAAAGGCCGGAGGGTGACCGCCGGATCTGTGCCACCTCACCGCAGCGGTGCAGTGGGTACTGGACCTGGTTGGTGAGCTCAGTCCCTGAGGTGGACGTTGGCATTGGGCGAGCAAGTGAGCCCCCCTGAGTTGCGGTTCCCCATGGCACGTGGGCACGACCCACCACCCCCGCACATCGCCCACCACCATCCCCGGACCGCCAGGCACAGAGAGAGGTGGCACAGTCACTGGCTGATGTGGCACAGTCCCAGAGGTAATCCACTCCCTGTGCTCCATAGCTGTGAGCACTGAGGCCCTGGTCAAGACAGGAGCGGGCCCCCAGGACTGGCAGTGCCAGGTGGTGGGGAGCCTCAGGGGTGAGGTCCACTCGCATCCCTGTCCCAGGGAGTAGCCCACAGGCCATCGAGCACCCCGAAGGAGGAGGAGGTGATGGGGCCCGCGCCGGTGACTATCACAGGGGTGGTGTTGGAACACCACAAGGTCTTGGACTCCCCACTCCTATCCCTGGCGCATCTGATGAGCAGTGGGCAGAACGGTGTGGAACCACGCCACATGGGACACCCGAGCAGCAGTGGGCCCATCCAGGCCCTGTCGCTCCAGAAGACGGTCACCAAGGAGGACCCAGGTCACAGGGCAGGAACCACAGAAGGCCGCCTCCACTTGTGATGTGCCACTTGGAGATCCACCTGGACATAGCCTTAGGGCCTGTAAGGCCAGAAAAGTAGACACCAATTATGTTGATATGGGTGCAGCACACATTATAGCATTAGGGGCAAGGGCACAAACCTATATATAAATGTTCATGTTTCATAATAAACAGCTGTTCACATCGTTTTAACTTACATCGGTGCTCTGTCAGATGTGCGTGAGGGATGGCCTGGGCTGGGATGGCTGCAGTGGGGATGCTGGGGACGGGGGTTGGTGGGCAGACGTTTGCGTTGGGCTTGGGCCAGTGACCCCAGTTCAGCCGGCGCACAACGCCCTGGTGCCCCTCACCCATCCCTCTCCACCCCGTACATTCATAGAATCATCAAATCCCTGTAGCGCAGAAGGAGGCCATTCAGCCCATCAAGTCTGCACGGGCCCTTGGAAAGAGCACCCTACTTCAGCCCACACCTCCACCCTATCCCTGTAACCCAGTAACTCCGCCTAACCTTTTGGACACTAATGGGCAATTTATCATGGCCAATCCACCTAACCTGCACATCATTAGACTGTGGGAGGAAACCGGAGCACCCGGAGGAAACCCACGCAGGCACTGGGAGAACGTGCATACTCCGCACAGACAGTGACCCGAGGCTGGAATTGAATACGGATCCCTGGAGCTGTGAGGCAGCAGTGCTAACCACTGTGCCACCGTGCTAACCACTGTGCCACCGTGCCACCCAGTGAGCAGCCTCCTGTGCCTTCCCGGGCCATGTGTCCTTCCTAGCCTCGCCCTCCCCTGCATCTTTTTCGGCAGACAAGGTCTGGCGTTCATCCTTACCCTCCAGCACATCACACCTCTGCTGCACAATGTTGTAGAGATCGCAGCAGGTTAACACGATGTGGGATACTTTCCTAGCATTATGCTGGAGGGCTCCTCCAGAACGGTCCAGATACCAGAATCGCATCTTCAGGATGCCGAAGCACCGCTCAATAGTGCCCCTGGTCGCTGCGTGGGCATTGTTGTAGCGGGCCTTCGCATCGGTCTGTGGCCTCCAGATAGGCGTCATCAGTGATGACTGCAGTGGATAGCCCCTGTCACCTTAGAGCCAACCGCTCAGCCGGAAGTGCACCTCAAAGATGTCAGGGAACGGCAAGTGTGCCAGGACGAAGGCATTATGCACACTGCCCCGAGTATCGGGAATTGACGTGCAGCTCATAGTCACACACCAGCTGCACGTTCAACAAGTGAAACCCCTTTTGGCTTGTGAAGGCTGGCCCATCATGGGCCGGTGCTCATAGGGTGGCATACATGCCGTTGATCACCCCCTGGACCTGGGGCATCTCGACAATGGCGGCTGTCCTCCCCCATATCCCCGCGGGGCCAGGTGCGCCAAGATCCAGCAGATATGTCTGTGGTGAATCACAGTAGTGTAATTCACACTGTATTACACATGTTGTACTATGTCTCTGTAAGCTCGGCACACGAGCAGTTGCGCTGCTCTGCCACTGGGGGAGATGCACTGGGAGTGTACGGGAGTTTGTACTGGGCTCCACCCTTGGCTCCACCCATGGCTCCTCCCCCTAACCGGAAGTATAAAGGTTGATGCTGAGAGCCTGCCTGCCAGTTCATCTGGAGTTCATCTTGTCACAGGCAGGCTCTGTTGTAAGACGATTAAAACCACTGTTCACTTCTAACCACGTGTCGCGTGAACTGATGGTCTCATCAATTTAATCGTCTTAAGAAACTATAAGGAATGACCATGGAATCAGCCCTCAAGCCTAATCGACTGGAACTCGACCCTCAGGATGCAGAGGCGAAAGAAAACTTTTCGCATTGGCTCCGATGTTTTAAGGCCTACCTGGTTGAAGCAAGCACCACAGAAACGACGGAGGAGCAGAAACTCAGTCTACTGCACGCGAGGGTGAGCCATCGTATATCTACTCAGCTAAACTGTACCGACTCATACAGAGGCCCTGGCCCTACTCGATAGAATGTACGTGAGGCCTATCAATGAGGTCTATGTGCGCCACGATTTTACTACTCGCCGCCAGCGCCCTGCAGAATCGCAAGAAGAATTCCTCAGAGACTTAAAAGCCTTATCCCGGGACTGTAATTATCAGGCTGTAACTGCTGCAGAACATAGAGAACTTGCTGTCCGCGATGTATTTGTTGCAGGCCTTAGATCGAATTACGTGTGCCAGCGACTGCTGGAGAAGGGGGCCCTAAATTTAGAAGATACTGTTGAACTCGCTACAACTATGGAGGTCTCATTTCACAGCCTCACCTCGTTTCCTGCCGACTGCGCAACCCCGTCATGGGCCCCCGACCAGCGACTCCCCCAGGCCTGCGCCGCGTGGCCACCCAGCCACCATGCTGCCCCAGCCTGCCACTTTTGTGGCCAGCCCCAGCACCCACAGCAGCACTGCCCGGCCCGCAACTTGACCTGCAGCAGCTGCGGGCGAAACGGCCACTACGCCAGAGAGTGCCTGGCAGGGAAGGCCCCAGCCCCTAAACCTCCAGCGGCACAAAGTAATCGCCCTCCGCACACGCAGGCCCGCAGGCCCCGGAACGCAGCGGCCTATGCCCTGACTCCGCCCCCACCCGCCACGTGCGATCCATGGGGGCCGCCATCTTGGCAGACCCCCACCACGTTGTCCACCACGGGCGACTCATGGGGGCCGCCATCTTGGACGCCATCCACGGGGACGGCCATCTTGGGCCCCATCCTCTCCACACTCAGAAAACTCAATTGAAGACTGCGACCTCAGCGGGCACTCATCGCGGGGCCATCCCAGCGCAGCCGATCGAGCCACCGACTACCCGCAACTCAACGCAGTCACACTGGACCAATCGCGCCCAAAGCATCTCCACAACTCTATGACGACGGTCCAAATCAACGGGTACAGTACACCGTGCCTTTTCGACTCCGGGAGCACTGAGAGCTTCTTACATCCAGATCTGGTAAGACGCTGTTCGCTCACCGTTTTCCCTGCACGGAAAGCTATCTCCCTCGCTTCGGGTTCCCACTTTGTCCATATCCAAGGGCGCACCGTCGCGACTCTAACGATCCAAGGCGCTAGCTACTCTAATTTCCAACTATACGTCCTGCCTGAACTCTGCGCCCCACTCTTATTGGGACTCGACTTTCAATGCAATCTCAAGAGTCTCACCCTCAGCTTCGGCGGACCCCTACCCCCACTCACTACCTGCAGCCTAGCCACACTGCGAATCTCCCCCCCCCACCCCCTCCTCTCTTTGCCAACCGCACTCCGGACTGTAAACCCGTAGCCACTCGCAGCAGGCGGTACAGCCTACAGGACAGGGTGTTCATTCGATCCGAGGTTCGGAGGCTTTTACGTGAGGGGATCATAGAGGCCAGTAACAGTCCCTGGAGAGCTCAGGTGGTGGTCGTCAAGACCGGGGTAAAATTCTGCATAGTCATAGATTATAGTCAGACTATTAATCGGTTTACGCTCCTCGACGCGTACCCCCTCCCCAGGATTGCAGACATGGTGAATCAGATGGCCCAGTATCGGATTTTTTCCACAGTGGATTTGAAGTCTGCATACCACCAACTCCCAATCCGCCCGGAGGACCACCACTACACGGCGTTTGAGGCCGATGGCCGCCTCTTCCACTTCCTCCGGGTCCCCTTTGGCGTCACGAATGGGGTTTCGGTGTTCCAACGAGCAATAGACCGAATGGTGGACCAGTACGGGCTGAGGGCCACGTTTCCGTACTTGGATAACGCCACCGTCTGCGGCTATGAACAGCAGGACCATGATGCCAACCTCAACCAATTTCTCCAGAGGGCCCAGAAGCTTAACCTCACATAAAACAAGGAGAAATGTGTTTTCCGCACGACCAGACTAGCCATCCTCGGCTATGTCGTGGAAAACGGAGTCCTGAGTCCCGACCCGGACCGTATGCGCCCCCTCTTAGAACTCCCCCTCCCCCATTGCCCCAAGGCCCTCAAACGGTGCTTGGGATTCTTTTCGTATTATGCCCAGTGGGTCCCTCAATATGCAGACAAAGCCCGCCCACTATTTAAGGCCACACTTTTTCCCCTGTCAGCTGAGGCTCGCCAGGCCTTCAACTACATCAAGGAGGACATTGCCAAGGCTGCCATGCGGGCGGTGGATGAATCCGTCCCTTTCCAGGTGGAGAGCGATGCCTCAGAGGTAGCTCTAGCAGCCACACTAAATCAGGCAGGGAGACCAGTCGCATTTGTCACCCGAACCCTCTCCGCTTCAGAACTTCGACACTCCTCAGTCAAAAAGGAAGCACAAGCCATTGTGGAGGCTATTCGTTACTGGAGGCACTACCTCGCAGGTAGAAGGTTCACCCTCATCACCGACCAAAGATCGGTTGCCTTCATGTTTGACAACTCGCAAAGGGGCAAAATTAAAAATGACAAAATTCTGAGGTGGAGGATCGATCTCTCCACCTACAAATACGATATTATGTATCGACCGGGGAAGCTCAACGAGCCCCCAGATACCCTGTCCCGCTGGTCGTGTCCCAGCGCACAGAGCGACCTCTTAAAAGCCTTCCACAATGACCTCTGCCACCCGGGGGTCACCCGGCTCGCCCACTACATTAAAGCCCGAAAACTGCCTTTCTCCACCGAGGAGGTAAAAGCCATCACCAGGGATTGCCCGATCTGCGCGGAGTGCAAACCTCACTTCTACAGGCCAGACAGGGCCCACCTGGTCAAGGCTTCTAGGCCCTTTGAACGCCTCGCTATCGATTTCAAAGGGCCACTCCCCTCGACTAACAGGAATGTGTACTTCCTGAACGACATAGACGAGTTCTCCCGTTTTCCCTTTGCTACCCCGTGCCCTGATATAACCTCCCACACAGTCATTAGGGCCCTGCATAGTATCTTCACCCTGTTTGGTTTCCCCAGCTATGTACACAGCGACCGGGGTTTGTCCTTTATGAGCGACGAGCTGCGTCAGTACCTGCTCGGCAAGGGCATCGCCTCGAGCAGGATTACCAGCTATAACCCCAGAGGGAATGGGCAGGTGGAGAGGGAGAATGCGACAGTCTGGAAGGCCGTCCTACTGACCCTCCGGCCCAGGAATCTCCCGATCTCCCATTGGCAAGAAGTCCTCCCCGACGCGCTCCACGCTATTAGGTCCCTCTTATGTACCGCTACCAACCAGACCCCTCACGAGCGGCTCTTTATTTTTACCAGGGGCACTATCATGGGGGTTTCGCTCCCGGCATGGTTGAAGACACCGGGCCCAGTACTTCTCCGGAAGCACGTCAGGGCGCACAAAACTGACCCACTCGTAGAGAAAGTGCTCCTACTACATACGAACCCCCAGTACGCCTTCGTAGAGTTCCCTGACGGCCGTCAGGACACTGTATCCCTCCGGGTCCTAGCACCTGCAGGATCCAACCCCCCACACTACCACCGCCGAGGTACCCCTCACACTACATCCCACCCAACTCGCCCCCCACGCCCCCACACCTATCAGTTCGCTACATTTTTTTCGCGCGCCCGCGCCAGCTGGCTCCCAGCGCTCCCAGTCGAACCAGACGGGTACGAAGCTTGGGCGGAATCGCCCCCGGAGTCCGCCATCGTACCCCAACTGGCGGTGCTCATCCAGCCACCAGAAGGGGCTGCAACCCCGGTGCTCCGCCAATCACAGCGGAAAACTCGGCCACCGGACAGACTCAATCTGTAAGCCACCACCCCCGCCGGACTTGATTTTTTACAGGGGGTGAATGTGGTGAATCACAGTAGCGTAATTCACACTGTATTACACATGTTGTACTATGTCTCTGTAAGCTCGGCACACGAGCAGTTGCGCTGCTCTGCCACTAGGGGGAGATGCACTGGGAGTGTACGGGAGTTTGTACTGGGCTCCACCCTTGGCACCACCCACTGCTCCTCCCCCTAACCAGAAGTATAAAGGTTGATGCTGAGAGCCTGCCTGCCAGTTCATCTGGAGTTCATCTTGTCACAGGCAGGATCTGTTGTAAGATGATTAAAACCACTGTTCACTTCTAACCACGTGTCGCGTGAATTGATGGTCTCATCAATGTCGCACTGTTTCTTGCTCAGCTGGAGTCTTCGCTGGCATGCCCGGTCCGGCAGACCTCAAATGACAGGTGTCGCCGGTACACACAAGGCCTCAGGCAGTGCATCCTTCTCACCTCTTCCTCGGCCTTCTTGGCGGCTGGTTCTCCATCCTCACCGGTTGGCTCCTGTTCCTCTGAGGCAGGCTCTGCTGCTGAGGGTCCTCCACGAGCAGTTCCTGCTCGTACAGCCTCAGTGTATCCCCCAGGGCTGCGGCGGCCAGGAAGAAGGCCACCATTCCTATTTGGATTCCAATAGCAATTGTCTGCAGGGGGTGAAAGGCAGACATGTTAGCATGGTGCGTAACCCCGTGTCCAACCAGGTCCACCCGGGCTACAAGGTGGTCCTGGCCTGCACTGAAGCCCCTGCCCCTGCATGCCCCCTCCTCCCCCATTCGCATGCCGCCACCCAATTGTTCCCCCTGGCACTCTGCCCTCCGCACCCCTAGCCCAATCAGCACCCGGCACCGTGGGGCCTAAGGCCCTGGAGCCGATCTCTGATGCCAGAGGTACGTTGTGTGGGTGTGGTGGGTTGGAGGATGAGGGGTGGTGTGCAGGGTGGAGCGTGGTGTGGAGGGTTGGGGCTGGGGTCTGCTGGGGTGGGGGCAATCATACGGTTGGTGTCACTCAGCACAACCACGGGCCATGGAGGGCAGTCAGTGGGGTACACAGCAAGATGGCTGTCTTGCAGACCGCAGCAATGGTGGTCTGTGCCTGGATGCCCCGGTCCTGTGGAGGGTCACCTGTACCCCACGGCCCTTCCCCAGGTCACCCCCTGCCGCCCCGTCCTGGGCCTGGTAGACACCCCCCCGTCCCCCACCCCCAGCCCTGCCAGTGGCGGGACCAGCAGCCCATAGCTGCGCCTCTGAATATTCTACCTCCTCTCCCTCATTGGCCATGACGCCTGTTTTCCGATATTTAATTTAAAAAATAATAATCCTTATTGTCACAAGTAGGCTTGCATTGCAATGAAGTTACTATGAAAAGCCCCTAGTCGCCACATTCCGGCGCCTGTTTGGGTACACAGAGGGAGAATTCAGAATGCCCAATTCACCTAACAAGCACATCTTTGAGGACTTGTGGGAGGAAAGCGGAGGACCCGGAGGAAACCCACACAGATACAGGGAGGACGTGTAGACTCCGCACAGACAGTGACCCAGCCGAGAATCGAACTGGGACCCTGGCACTGTGAAGCCACAGTGCTGACCACAGTGCTACCGTGCCGCCCTATTTAAAACCACAAGAGAAACTCCTCATCGGTAATTCCTCCTGGCGGAGGTGGAGAATCGTGGAGGCCCCGGAGAATATCGGGTCAGTCCCGCTAATGATATGCCAACGTCGTTTGCTGTACTTGCGGAGTAGAATGCATTTACGCCGCTGTTGAGGCACCGTAACATGGCATCTTGTCGGGCGCCCGTTGCCAGCCACGATTCTTTGCCTCGTGCATGTTTCTCCGCTCAGTTGCATTTCCCAAGCCGATGGAGAATCCAGCCCCTAGGATTTGGAGGTGAAGTAAGCTAACCTTCTGAGGTACTCATAAAGAGGGCTTGCTACATGATACTTAAATATTAGATCACACACTGAGGGTTTGGGGAAACACACCAGTCTACTTTTAAAATAATTCACAGTCGCATCAGCTGACAGACAGATGAGGAGAGAATGAAGAACTGCCTCTCTCCTGTGTGTAACTAATTACAAAAATTCTCATGCTGTTTGTAACTTCCTCTATGACTTCATCCCTCCATATCTCTATGATCTCTACCAGCCCCAAAGTCTCTAAAATCTGACTTCCAGCCCATTCCGATTTCCATTGTTCTGTCAGTGACGCTCATGCCTTTAGCTCCCTGAGCCCTAATCTCTGGAATTCCCTCTCCAAGACTTTCTGAATTTCTCTTCCTGTTTTAGACATTCTGTAAAACTTGCCTCCTTGAGCAAACCTTTGGTCACCTCCTTACCTGACTTATCTGACTCAATGGCAAATATTGTTGCTCCTGTTAAGTACCTTTGAGCATTTAAATACTGCTATATAAATGTAAGTTGTTATTTTTACGTTTCCTAATTGACATCAGTTTCTGAACTTTGTTGGCGCTGCTAATGAGAAATAACAGAAGCTCCAAATGCAGACTTTAGAATGACCATTACTTCAAATATTTCACCCTCTGACTCTCAGAGTAGCAGCTGAACAAGTGCCAGTTACCCTTGGAGGTTTGCTTGCTTCTCTCTGACCCTGTCGTGGAGCTTCATCACACAGAGGCTGAAATAGTCGGAAGCAAAGTTCATAATGGGCAGCAGAGTAAGGTGGACAATAAGAATTCAGCAACCTCATTGAATTCCAGACTGTTCTTTTTTTTAAAGTATTTTTATTGGTTTCGCATTTATAATAACATTGCAAGGAACATCACCCGGTAATAAAGAGACACCTACAGAATGGGTATATCAAAAGAAAAAAAATAGGTACATGAACTGGAAACAGGTTTGAATACAAGGGTAACATGTTTACAGATACAGGGTCCTAACTTTGGGCCCCCAGTGATTGGTGTTATAATATACACCAGTATATCATGGTGCAGACACAGACACTGATGGACATACACTAGGACCAATCAACATGCACAAACACCGCAGCCAATCACCAGTTAGAATACACACACTATAAAGACAGAGGGCATCACTTTTCCCGATCATTCTGGATGCTGCCTCTCAGAAGCACAAGAGCTCATCAAGTTTAGTATAGACTCTCACCACGTGCTGAGTGATTCAACTGGTTAGGACAGGCACAGGTCTCTAGTTAATCTAGCATCGTGTAAACCCACAGTAATAGTATGTTTAGCAATTTATAAGAGTTAATAAAATAGTGTTGAACTATCTTCAGTGTTGGTGGCCTGTATGTGTTTCACGGATCCAGAGCGCCCAACACATCATGGTACCAGTAGTTGAGGGATGCTAGAACTTCTGAGACCTAGCTGCCAGTGATCAGCCTTCCACCAGCCATCCTGCAACATGGACAGCGTCCGCCCGCTGTCGCCGCTCTGCATTACCGGCAACCTGGGGTCCAACTTGAAGATCTTCAAACAGCACTTCCAGCTATACCTTGAGGCAATGGACCTGGAAGCTGCCTCGGACACCAGGAAGATTGCTCTCTTCCTCTCCACAGCCGGGGACCACGCCATCCACATATTTAATTCTCTCACCTTCGCCGATGGGGAAGATAAATCTAAGTTCAAGACGGTCCTCCTAAAGTTTGACAGCCACTGCGATGTCGAGGTGAATGAAAGCTTCGAGCGCTGTATCTTCCAGCAGCGCTTACAGGGTAAGGTCAAACCTTTCCAGTCCTTTCTCACCCACCTCCGTATCCTTGCACAGTCCTGCAACTACGGGTCCACCTCTGACTCCATGATACGCGACAAGATCGTTTTCGGTATTCGGTCGGACCCCCTTTGCCAGCAGCTCCTTAAGGTCAAGCGGCTTACCCTGTCAACTGCCATTGAGACCTGCGTGTTCCACGAGCACACCTACACGCGATATTCCCACATCCAGGCGGCTGAAACGGCGCGGCAAGTTCCCCATGAGGCAGAACGGGTCCAAGTCATCAAATCGCTCCAGGGCCTAAACCTGGATGAAGGCGGCCATTTTGCGCGCTTTTTGCGGGCTCCCGCGCTTGGACACACCGAGCGAGGCGACGTTGAAGAACGTACTGCGCAGGCGTGCAACACGCTGGATCGCACCGCGCATGCGCAGTGGCATAACGAACGCACTGATGCAACAGCGTGCGGCAACTGTGGCTCCGCCCACTTAAAGCGGCAATGTCCCGCTAAGTCCCGACGATGTCTGCAGTCTGGCAAACTTGGCCATTATGCTGCTTTATGCAGATCAACTCAGTTTTCGTCGATCCAGCCAGCCTCGCAGGGATGTCCAGGCTATTCAGCCCACAGTCAACGAGCCTGTCCCAGACCTGTCCCCCGACTTTGACAGCGATAATCTGCAGGCCCCTTTTCAAGTCGGCATCATAACGAAGCACAGAATGTCTCCAAAGCGCAGCAGCAAGCCCATTCCGATACACAGCATCGATCCGGATGATGAGTGGTGTGCCACCCTTACGGTCAACCAGAATTCGTCGCCCACCTCAGAGACTGAATTTATGAACTTTGCAAATTTATGGACTCTCTGAGATGTTACCCTGCCTTGTTTAATCGTTTTCTCTTGGTTTGTATATAGCATTGTTCTCGTTCAATTTGTTGCATACTAATTATCTGCACTAGGCACCTCCCCTTGTATATAGCTTAGTTTTCCTGTACATAGTTCTGTAAATACGTCTTTGCACCACACATGTAGTTAGGAACATTCTTCATGCACTCACCCTATTTATTGTCACATTTACACACCATTTTTTAAAAGGGGAGGATGTCATAACATTCACCAGTATATCATGGTGCAGACACACACACTGATGGACATACACTAGGACCAATCAACATGCACAAACACCGCGGCCAATCACCAGTTAGAACACACTCACTGAAAAGACAGAGGGCATCACTTTTCCCGCTCATTCAGGATGCTGCCTCTCAGAAGCACAAGAGCTTCTTACAGTACAGACTCTCACCACGTGCTGAGTGATTCAACTGGTTCGGACAGGCACAGGTCTCTAGTTAATCTAGCATCGTGTAAACCCACAGTAATAGTATGTTTAGCAATTTATAAGAGTTAAGAAAATAGTGTTGAACTATCTTCAGTGTTGGTGGCCTGTATGTGTTTCACGGATCCAGAGCGCCCAACACATCAATTGGTTACCACAACCATGTCCTATTAACTTTCTAAATGTTGCCACCTGGTATTAGAACATACCAGGGGTGTGTTTGGAAGCACCTGGGCATGCCTTGGTGACGTTAGATGTCATCGCACCTTGTGCATCCTTGTCCTTTGTCCCCTCTGGCTCCTCTGCCTTGCTTGCCCTGTATCCTAGTTGGTGTTTCCCACACATCCTCTTCTCCTGCCCCCCCTCCCCCATCCCCTTCTGCACCCCCTCCCCCCATCCCACTGCCCCCTCACACCCAAACTCTTCTTCTTCTTTTATCTGTTTCAGTCACGGACCTCCCTCTCTATCCCTCCCTCCCCTCCACACCCCACCCCCTCTCCCTTATTGATTGCTGGTCACAAACAGGTCGTGAACAGGCTGGCGAATTGCATCTGATCCCCAAATGGAGAATTTTATTTTTTCCAATTTAAGGAATTCTGCTAAGTCGGACAGCCAATCCATGGCATTGTGGCTCTGCTCATCTCTAGCCGCGAAGCAGTCTCCGGTGGGTGATCAGGGAGGCAAAGAGTAGGGCGCCAACCCCTCTCCCTGTAAAGAGTTCTGGCTGTGCAATAGCGATACCCTGAAGACCATCACGAGTGTGCATGGCTCCACCCTCGCCCCCACAACCTTGGATATTGCCTCGAAAAGGCAGACCAGTATCTGACAAGTCTGTGACAGGACCAGAACATGTGGGTGTGGTTGGCCGGGCCTCCCTGGCACCAGGGACTGGTTTAGCTCACTCGGCTAAATCGCTGGCTTTTAAAGCAGACCAAGCAGGCCTGCAGCACGGTTCGATTCCCGTACCAGCCTCCCCGGACAGGCGCCGGAATGTGGTGACTAGGGGCTTTTCACAGTAACTTCACTGAAGCCTACTCGTGACAATAAGCGATTTTCATTTCATTTCACATTTTTCCTCCAATTCTGGAAAGAACCCGCTCCTGCGCTTTCTGGTCAAGTGTGCCCTGTGCACCACCTTCAGCTGCACTAGGCTCAGTCCTGCACATGAGGAGGTGGAGTTTTCTCTATGCAGTGCTTCGATCCAGAGTCCTCCCTCTATCTCCATGTCTAGGTCTTCCTTCCACTTCTCTCGTGTCTCATCCTGCAGTGACCGTACCTCTTCCAGTAGTCATCCGTACATGTCAGCGCAGTTACCGTCTCCTAGCTCGCCCGATGTTTTGAAGTCTATCCAGCAGGGAGCATCCTGGTAGCTGGGAGAAGGTTGCTGTCTCCTTGCGGAGGACGTTTCCTATTTGTATATATCAGAGCTTGTTCCGTTTCGGGAGCTGAAGCCTGTCTGTCAGTTCCCCCAGAGTCGCTACTCTGGCGCATACGTATTGGGCCCCTACTGTTAGTACTCCTCCGTCCAGTCTCCATCTTTTAGATGTGGCACGATTGTTGCAGGGGTAAATCTGTGGTTCTTGCAGATTTGGTCCATGGAGGACATTGCGGCCAGACCGAAGTGGTGCCTGAGTTGATTTCATGTTCTCAGTGTGGCCACCACCACTGGGCATCTTAAATACTTGGTTGGGGGAATGGGAGCGTTAATGGTGGGAATGCCCTGTGTTCAGAAGGATGTTCCCATACAGGAGTTCTCCTCCACACTTACCCATTCCGTTTCCAGCTCTTTGACCCATCCCCATACTCTCTCTTTGCTAGCTGCCCAGTGGTAGAGTAGGAGATTCGGTAGGGCTGGGTTGCCCATATTCCCCCTTCTCTGCAGGACGCTCTTGCGGATCCTCGGGTTTTTCACCCCCACTTTGTCTACTTTGGTGAAGAAGGCCTTGGGGATGAAGATTGGGAGGGATATGAACAGGAAGAGGATCCTAAGCAGGACATTTATCTTAATTGTCTGGACTCTCCCCACTAGGGAGAGCGGGAGTGAGTCCCACCTCAATAGGTCCTTCTCTACCTGTTCCATCAGACTTGACAGGTTCCATTCCCAAACACTATCCCGGTGCCATCAATAATGCCAACCAAAAAACAAAGGAAAGAGCAACCCTCCCGCCCCCACGAACGAACACAGGACAATGGCCCCCGGAGAAAACAAACCAAAAGGAACAAAAACGAACACCTCCTCCAAAGTCCAGTGTCCTCCTTCCCCTGCCAGTCCATTGTACCTGACAATTCTATCGCTTCCTCCGGCATCCCAAAGTAAAGGCCATTAAAAATCACCCAGTGGCGAGCCGGGCACAGCAGTCCGAATTTCACCCCCTTCTTAAAGAAGGCAGCCGTCACCTTGTTGAACCCTGCTCTCCTCTTGGCCAACTCCATACCCAGGTCCTGGTGCGCTTGCAGTTCGTTACCCTGTCAGGTACATCGTCTCGTCTGCCTGGCCCACCTCAGAATCTGTTCCTTATTCAGGAACCAGTGCAGCCGCACCACCATCGCCCTCGGTGGCTCCTTTCCCTGCCGCTTCCTCATCAGTGCCCTGTGCGCCTGCTCCAAGGGTCGTTCAAAGGTCCCCTCTCCCACCAGCTTCTCAAAAATCCGAGCTACGTACAAGCCAGTGTCCGCTCTCTCGTTGGCCCCCGATAGCCCCACAATCCTCATATTCTGCTTCTTGGACCGGTTCTCCAAATCCTCCACCTTCTCCTGCAGCTGCCTCTAATGATCCCCCATCACCCCCATCTCGGCCGCCATCGAGGTGAACTGCTCCTCGTGTTCCCCCACTGTCTCTTCCACCTTCTGGATCGCCTGGCTCTGGGCCTCCAACCTCATTTCCGGGCGGTCTATTCGCACCTTAATCGGATCCACCGTCCTTGCCAGGTCCTCCAAAATCTCCTTTCTCTGCTGGGTGAAGAAGTTCAAGAAGTCCACCAGCTGCTCCATCGGCCACTGAGACGTTAGGGCTGGACCCTTACCCTTCGCCATCTTCCCCTGTGTCGCAGGTACAGCTTCTCACTCCAACTGCTCCTTTCGCTGTAAACCACTCCTGGTTCACGAATCTATCCACCGGTGGGACACCAACTCCTTCCACCCCTCCTGCACCGTTTTTCCTCAACACATCCACCTGTTAGCCGGGAAAAGGTCCAAAAACACTGCCACGAACAGGAGTCACCAAATGTGTGACCACTCACACTATGGCTGCCACCGGAAGTGCCTTAATGTCGTATGTTACCCAGAGTCTTGCCAGTTACAGCATTCCGAACCGTATATTGTTTTTGAATAAAGTTGCCTGAGCCCCATTGAACCGAGCCTCACACTTGGCCAGGTTGTCTCCCATGTCCTGGTAGATGTGGATTGTATGCCCTTCCCACCAACAGGACTGCGTTCTTCTCGCCCAGTTCAGAATTCTCTCCTTATCTTGGAATTTATGGGGTTTGCAATGATCTCCTGTGGAGGTTCTCCTGCTTTGGGCCTTTGCAGGAGCAACCTGTGGATCTACCTCTGGGGACTTGGGGAAGCTCCCCCCTCTCTCCCCCAACCAGCTTTCCGAGCATCTGCACGATGTACTCCATTGTGTTTCTGCCCTCAGTGCCCTCTGGTAGCCCGACAATCATTAGGTTCAGGTGGCGAGACCTGTTCTCCTTATCTCCAACCTTCCCCTTGAGCGCTCTCTGGGTTGTCACTAACCTTGCAACTTCTGCCTCAAACGAGACGATACGATCGCTCCGGTCAGAGCCTGCTTTCTCCAGTTCCCGCACTGTTGCCTCCTGGGCCTCCAGTCTCCGCTCCGTTCTTTCCAGCGCCTCTTTGAAGGGGTCAGTGCGATTTCTATGGCCAATATGAGGTCCTCCTTGATGGAGTTCCTGTGTTTTTGGAGCTACTGTGCGAGGAGCTCCATCCACTGTCCTGTTGTATGGACTGGTGTTCGCGTTGCCGATCCCACTCGGCTCGCCATACCCTGCCCCACTTCGCTCCGTGTGTCTGACCTCTGGATCTTTCTTTCCTGTCTTTTGCTGCTCATACTATTTTTCTGGCTCCATGACTGGTTTGACGGCATTTCCTCAGGTGTTTGGTAATTTAGGGTGAGGGTGGGTGGGGAAGGGGGACGGGGGCAGAGTTTGTTGTTTTGCGTCCAATTTACGGATTAAAAAGGGATTAAAGTTCTCACTGGAGAGCCACCTTTCGTGCGACTGTTCAGCACATCGCCAACACCGGAAGTCCAATTCCAGACTAACATTGGCCATTTCCTGCGTCTGCATGCTATTTAGGCCAGTGATCTAGTAAATTGCACTAATAACTGCCTCTTGTGGTTTTCCTGCTTATATTGACTCATGATGTTCTTATTCCCTGGTTCCTTGAGAACGAGAAGCTAATGTTCAAAAATCTGATCCGAGTACTAATGGAGATGTGACAAGCACTCGAGAGCATAGCAATGTCTGTGGCACACAATTTACATTTGTCCGTGAGTGTTTTTTGAGGGAATAGCCATCCCATTTGTGCATTATTCTGCATGTAGACTTGTTATTGATAAAAAGATGGAAACTATCATCTGTTAAATACTTGTGTTAATGTTTTAACCACTTTTCTTGGATTACCACTCCGTGTAATGTCTGGACCAATTACTTCAGTTTCCTGATATTTAACGGGAGGAAATTCCTGCTGACCCAGCACAAGTTGTCAGATACACAGTCTGATAGTTTACCAAGAAGGGATGAGTTGAGGGAGGTGGTGGTGAAGTACATAAGAACATAGGACGTAGCAATTAGGAGCAGAAGTAGGAAATTCAGCCCTTCGGGTCTGCTCCACTATTCAATCAGCTCAAGTCTGATGTTTTCCTGGTCTCAAATCCACCTCCCCACCTGTTCCCCATATCCCATGAACCCATTTTTAAAATCAGGAATATATCTATCTCCTTCTTGAAGCCATTAATGTCTCAGACTCCACGCACTATGGGTGAAACAGAAAGGCAAATTATTATCTAAATGGAAAGCAGATTCAAAATGTGTCTGTGCAGAGGGATCTGGGAGTTTTTGTTCATGAATCGCAAAAGGTCGGTATGCAGGTACAGCATGTAATAAAAAAGGCAAATGGAATGTCAGCGTTTATTGCAAAAGGACCGGAGTATATAAGTTGAGAAGTGTTGTTGCAATTGTATTGGGTGTTGGTGAGACCACATCTGGAGTATCGTGTCCATTTTTGGTCTTGTGATGATCGGTATTTACCTTTAATACCTTGCCCCTTTAAGAGGCTTGGAATCCTGGGGGACTCCGCCTCTGGCTACGCCCCCAGGAAACAGTATATAGGATAAGGCTCCATGTTGCGAGCACACTTCTCTCGAATGCTGTCCTGTTCTCTGTATATTAAAGCCTTTGATTACTGACCTCGCTCTCGCGTCGTAATTGAGGGTGCCTCAATTTAATATACAGACACATCAAGATGGACAGCGCTCTAAAACCGGAGAAGCACAACCTGGACGCCAGGGTCGCCGGAAGGCCCGGAAATTTTAAACATTAGCTCCGGTGTTTCGAGGACTATCTGGACTCCTCAACGTCTGATGTCGACAGCACTCGCAAGCTGCGCTTACTACATGGCCGGATGGGCCACCGACTCTCCTCCGCGATCGAGAACGCTACGACCTATGAGGCGGCGGTCGAAATATTGAAGAAACGCTTCATAAAACCTACTAACGAGATACACACCAGACATTTGCTCTCAACCTGCAGCCAGCGTTCCGGGGAAACACTGGACGAGTTCGTGGAAAGACTCACCGCGCTCGCGAGGAACTGCGGCCACAAAGCAGTGACGGCAGAAGAACACAGGAACTTACATATCCGCGACGCCCTTGTGTCTGGTATCAGGTCCTCGTACATCCAGCAGCGGCTCCTAGAAGACGGGGCAAAGGATCTCCAGGGCACGGTAACGCTTGCCTCTTCTCTCGAAACGGCCCACCGTAACCTCTGTACGTACTCCGCGGACCTTGCGAACCCCTCTCAATCCCCTCCAGACTCGGCCATGCTACAGGCCTGTGCCACGTGACGATCCACTCACTCCGGGGGTTCTCCATGCTATTTCTGTGGGCAAGGCCAGCACCCACGTCAGCGTTGCCCGGCCCGATCCGCGATCTGCAACGACTGCGGGAAGAAAGGGCATTTCGCGAAAGTCTGCCTAGCTGGGCCCAAAGGCCACAAACAAAACCCTCAACAGGCCCAGAAATCAAGCTCCAAGTCTCACAGACACCGCAACGCGGCCGCGCTGCGGCCGGGCACGTCCACTTCCGACGCGTCATCAACTCCGTGCGAGTCATGGGAGCGGCCATCTTGGCGGCAGCCACCTTCGAAACCCGACGCGTTCGACCAGCGGCGGCGGCCATCTTATGACGCCGGCCGTCCATTTTGTGAGATCGACTCTGACGGCCCGCAACTAGGAGCGATCACACTCGATCAATCGCAGCCGAAACACCTGCGAAACTCAATGATGCGGGTGCGAATCAACGGCCACGACACTCCCTGCCTATTCGACTCCGGGAGCACGGAGAGCTTTATCCATCCAGACACGGTAAGACGCTGCGCCCTGCGCACCCACCCCGCCTCCCAAACTATCGCCCTCGCCTCAGGGTCCCATTTGGTTCAAATCACGGGGTATTGTGTCGCTGACCTCGCAATTCAAGGCACTAAATACTCCTGAGGTGGTATGATTTGCATAGCTGTCTGCCATTGGTGCAGAACACCGGCTTACCATTGGCCCTGGTCGGTCATGTGCCTCTCGACCTATTGGTTGAGACCAGTCATGTGACGGCTCTCCGATTGGTCGAGAGGCTGAGTTAACCCCGCCTCCAGAGTGAGGTATAAATACCCAGAACGCCCGGCGGTCGTCCATTTACTGTAGTCGACCGCAGGGCTAACTTCTAGCTTATTAAAGCCTAACTTTTGTACAGCAACTCGTCTCGCATTCGATTGATGGTTCATCACTCCCGTTTTACGGGTGAGATTCTCTTTACGGGTGAGATTCTCCCAAACTGGGAGAAATCGTGAGGCTGGCATCAAAAACGGGCGGGTTTGACGCCAGCCTCCGCCCCCCTGACCGGGTACCGATTCTGGTCCCCAGTCGGGGCTAGCATGCCGCGGCCGTGACCTCCGGCATCGCGGGCTTAACGAATTTCGTTAAGCCCGCTTGCCAGAGTTTGCGATGGCTGACGTGTCACATGACGTCAGCCGCGCATGCGCGGATTGGAAGACTCCAACCCGCGCATGCGCGGATGACGTCATCGCGCATTTGCGCGAAACCCGCGCATGCGCGGGCCGGGATGCCCCTCAGCCGCCCCGCGAATGGATACAGCGGGGCGGCGGAAGGACAAAGAGTGCGCAGGGTAAGTACCCGCTGCCCGCAATCGGTGCCCACCGATCGCGGGCCCATGGCACCCTTGGCAGGGCCGTGGTACTGCCGTGCCAATCGGTGCCATGGTTCCCAGATCCCAACTTTAACGGCCGTTTTTACGAACGGTCAGACCAGGTGTGTTTGACGTTCCTAAAAACGGTCGTAAAGGGCTTGGACTTCGGCCCATCGGCCAGCTGAGAATCGCTGCTCGCTGTAAAAAAACGGCGGGCAGCGATTCGTGTCGGGAGGCGGGCTTGGGGGGGGGGGAGAATAGCGGGAGGGCGTCAGACTAGCGTGGCCGTAAAAATTTACGACCCCCGCTATTCTCCGCACCGTCGTGAGTGCGGAGAATCGCCCCCTACATCTTTCCTCAACTCTGTGCCCCCCTGCTGCTTGGCCTGGACTTTCAGTGCAGCCACCGGAGCCTGACACTTAAGTTCGGCGGGCCCCTGCCCCCACTCACGGTCTGCAGCCTGGCGACACTCAAAGTTGCGCCACCCCCGCCTCTTCGCGCAACCTCACTCCCGACTGTAAGCCCATCGCACCAAGAGTCGGCGGTACAGTACCCAAGACATGACTTTTATCAAGTCAGAGGTTCAGCGGCTACTAAAAGAGGGGGTCATAGAGGCCAGCAACAGCCCTTGGAGGGCTCAAGTATTGGTAGTCCGCTCCGGGGAAAAGCAACGAATGGTAGTGGATTATAGCCAGACCATAAACCGCTTTACACAACTCGATGCTTACCCACTTCCCCGAATAGCAGAAATGGTGACTCAAATCGCCCAGTATCAGGTATCCTCCACGGTTGACCTCAAATCGGCCTATCATCAACTCCCTATCCACTCAGAGGACCGCCCCTACACGGCTTTTGAAGCAGCCGGTCGGCTGTTTCACTTCCTCAGGGTCCCCTTTGGTGTTACAAACGGAGTCTCCGTTTTCCAGAGGGCGATGGATCAAATGGTGGACCAGTACGTCTACGGGCTACCTTCCCGTACTTGGACAACGTCACCATCTGCGGCCATGACCAGCAGGACCACAACGCAAACCTGAGGAAGTTTCTCCAGACTGCCCGGGCCCTCAAACCTCACGTACAACAAAGAGAAATGCGTGTTCCACACAACCCAGCTAGCCATCCTCGGCTACGTCGTGGAAAACGGGGTCCTAGGCCCGGACCTCGACCGCATGCGTCCCCTTAAGGAACTCCCCCTCCCCCGTAGCCTCAAGGCACTCAAACGGTGCTTGGGGCTTTTCTCCTATTGCGCCCAGTGGGGTCCCCAGATATGCGGACAAAGCCCGGCCACTCATTAAGACCATGGTTTTTACCCTGACGGATGAGGCCCAGTCGGCTTTCGACCGTATCAAGGCCGGCATCATCAAGGCCGCCATGCACGCGGTGGACGAAGCCATTCCCTTCCAGGTAGAAAGTGACGCATCAGACGTCGCCCTGGCTGCTACCCTCAACCATACGGGCAGACCAGTAGCGTTCTTCTCCCCGAACCCTCATCGCCTCGGAAATTCGGCACTCAGCAGTCGAGAAGGAGGCACAAGCCATAGTGGAGGCCGTGCGGCACTGGAGGCACTACCTAGCCGGTAGGAGGTTCACCCTCGTCACCGACCAACGGTCGGTTGCCTTTATGTTCGATAACGCACAACGGGGCAAATTAAAGAACGACAAAATTCTGAGGTGGAGGATAGAGCTCTCCACCTATACGTACGATATTAAATATCGCCCGGGGAAGCTCAACGAGTCCCCAGATGCCCTGTCTCGCGGCACGTGCGACAACGCGCAATTGGACCGCCTGAGAGCCATCCACAATGACCTCTGCCACCCGGGGGTCACCCGGCTTGCCCACTTCATCAAGTCCCGCAACCTACCTTACTCCACAGGAGAGGTCAAGGCCATGACCAAGGCATGCCAGATCTGTGCGGAGTGCAAACCGCACTTCTATCGACCAGACAGGGCTCGCCTGATAAAGGCCTCTGGGCCCTTTGAGCGACTAAGTGTGGACTTCAAAGGGCCCCTCCCTTCCAACAACCGCAACATCTATTTCCTCACCGTCATCGACAAATTCTCCCGCTTCCCTTTTGCTGTCCTCTGCTCCGATACGACCTTGGCCTCCATGATCAAGGCACTGCACAGCATCTTCACACTGTTTGGTTTCCCCACTTATATTCACAGCGACCGGGGTACATCGTTCATGAGCGATGAACTGCGTCAGTACCTGCTCAGCAAGGGCATCGCCTCGAGCAGGACGACGAGCTATAACCCGCGGGGAAACGGGCAAGTGGAGAGGGAGAATGCGACAGTTTGGAAGGCTGTCCTCCTAGCCCTACGGTCAAGGGAGTCTCCCTATCGCCCGCTGGCAGGAGGGTCCTACCCGATGCCCTGCACTCCATTAGGTCGCTCCTCTGTACGGCCACGAACGAGACCCCTCAAAATCGTTCGTTTGTCTTCCCCAGGAAGTCCACCTCTGGGTCTCACTTCCACTCTGGCTGACCGACTCCGGGTCCAGTCCTACTCCGGAGGCACGTGAGGAGCCATAAAACGGATCCAATAGTCGAAAGGGTCCACCTGCTGCACGCAAACCCTCAATATGCCTACATTGAGCACCCCGACGGCAGGCAGGATACTGTCTCCCTGCGAGACCTGGCACCCGCTGGCTCTCCCACCGACCCCAACGACTCTCCCACCGACCCCGACCTTTTCCCCCCCGACCCCCCCCCTTCTACCGACGCTCCCCGCCCCGCACCAACCGCTGACTCCGACAGCGCCTCCCCCATAGCGCCCCCTGCCCCCCAGCCGGCGCCGGCACCGACCACCCTAATCACCCCTGATACCCCCCCCTCTCCAAGGCGGGCAAAGGCTCAGTCAACCGTGCTCCCGGATAGACCACCATCGGAACCGACCGTATCCACGGCACCACCACCAGAGCGGCGAAAGTCAGCACGGACTATCAGACCACCACAAAGACTGAACTTATAATTTAAAACACTTCACCCCCGACGGACTATGTGTTTTGTTTAAACAGGGGGTGAATGTGATGATCGGTATTACCTTTAATACCTTGCCCCTTTAAGAGGCTTGGAACCCTGGGTGACTCCGCCTCTGGCTACGCCCCCAGGAAACAGTATATAGGATAAGGCTCCATGTTGCGAGCACACTTCTCTCGAATGCAGTCCTGTTCTCTGTATATTAAAGCCTTTGATTACTGACCTCGCCCTTGCGTCATAATTGAGAGTGCCTCAGGTCTCCTTATCCAGCTTTCTGAAGCAAGTTGCTCCAGCCATTTCACACGCAATTTCCTCCCTTTTTGGGATGGGGTAGTGCTCCCTCTTAATGTTCTGGTTAAGATGCTTGGGGTCCAAGCAAATTCTCAGATCTCCATTCCGACTGGGAGTTGACCCAGTCAGTGGGCTCTTCTATGCGCCTAATTACTCCCAGGGTTGTCATTCGCTGCAGCTCAGCTTTGAGCTTCTCCCTCAGTGGCGCAGGCACCCGTCTGGGTGCATACATTACTGGTCTTGCGTCCACCCTTAACTGTGTGCGGTAAGTAAAGAGTAGGGTGTCAAACCTTGAAACACCTCTGGATGTGCCTTTAAAATCGACCTCCACCGAGATATGGGCTTTTCACAGTAACTTCATTGAAGCCTACTCGTGACAATAAGCGATTTTCATTTCATTTCATTTTCATTTCATATGTTGGCAGGGTGTCATTCACGCTACTGTATACACCCTCTTGACGAGCCCAAGCTCTTCACATGCCTGCATCCTAATGAGCGATTCATGCTCCGTCTCCACCACAGAAAATAGTATTCTGTGTGTTACCTCTTTGATGGTGACATCAAGCTCGCATTCTCCCAAGGTTGGGATCTGATGAGCATTGTAGTCCTTCAGAAGCATGCCTCCCCGGAGATATGTGAGCTCTGGCCTTTAGCCGCTGCACCACCGGGAACGGGATCGGGTTGGCCCTCACTCCCGTGTCAAGTTTGCAGCTGATTGCCGTTCCATTGATCATTATCAGGATCGTCCATCTGTCCTCAATAGATCCTACAGTCGCCTCACTGTGACTGCAGATTGGAAGAGTCACTTCTATGTTTCCGCCGGTGAGCACTATCAATTACAACGAGACGAGAGTAGAGCGTAATCGATGCTTTATTATGCAGAGACGTGGAGCCTCCCACAGCTGCTGCTGAAATGGCTGCAGCTCGGAGAGCCCACACATTTACACGCCGCCTACTGGGCGGAGCCAGCAGGCAGGGATCTACCCCCGTACTTGTAGTACAGGGGCCTTACTGTAATACCCTCTTGTGCAGCATATTGGTGGCCGGTTTAGCTCAGTTGGCTAGACAGTTGGTTTGCGATGCCAAGAGAAGCCAGCAACACGGGTTCAATTCCCATATCAGCTGAGGTTACTCATGACGGCCTCAGCTTGCCCCTCGCCTGAGGTGTGGTGATCCTCAGGTTAAATCACCATCAGTCAGCTCTCCCCCTCAAAAGTCATCTGTCAAAGGTCATTGAGGACAAAGCCTATTGGTCATCTGAGACTATGGCAACTTTAATTTTTTGGGCAGCACGGTAGCATGGTGGTTAGCATAAATGCTTCACAGCTCCAGGGTCCCAGGTTCGATTCCCGGCTGGGTCACTGTCTGTGCGGAGTCTGCACGTCCTCCCCGTGTGTGCGTGGGTTTCCTCCGGGTGCTCCGGTTTCCTCCACAGTCCAAAGATGTGCGGGTTAGGTGGATTGGCCATGCTAAATTGCCCGTAGTGTCCTAAAAAGTAAGGTTAAGGGGGGGGTTGTTGGGTTACGGTAGGGTGGATACGTGGGTTTGAGTAGGGTGATCATTGCTCGGCACAACATCGAGGGCCGAAGGGCCTGTTCTGTGCTGTACTGTTCTAAGATATAATACAACCATGGTGACTACCACAGCCGGTCGAACTGTTTGAGTCTCTATTCAAAACGATATTCACATCAGCCCGGTTGTTGTCACCTTTGTCCTTGCCCGGACTCTTCTTTTCTGCCTAGGCAACTGTCCGACCAATGGTGCATCGACGGGCAAAGTGACCCGTTCTGCCACACTTGTGACAATCTGTTTTAAAAGCAGGGCATCGCCACGGCAAGTGTCCATTGCCACATTTTTGGCACAAAATGGTGGATGGGGTTTGTTGCCCAAAATGGCCACCAGCATCAAATCCACATTTCTTGTGATGCTGTGTAGCAGTGCACTCAAAATGACAGCCCGCAGTGAGACTCGGTTTCTTTCCGAACTGCGTCACAGCACTTATGACGGCAGCATTGCCTCCAAGATTGGGGTCAACATTTTCTGAATTGAAGGTGCCAATCCGCCGTGCGGATAACTCATTTGCCTGGCATATGTTTCAAGTTTTTAAAAAACCGTTGTTCTCCCTAAATGGTTTAGCACACTGGGCTAAATAGCTGGATCGTAATGCAGAACAAGGCAGCAGCGCGAGTTCAATTCCAGTACCGGCCTCCCCGAACGGGCGCTGGAATGTGGCGACTAGAGGCTTTTCACAATAACTTCATTGAAGCCTACGTGTGACAATAAGTGATTATTATTATGCTGATGGTGTCCAGCATGAGGTTGTTTTCCCTCAACAATCGTTCTCTGAGCCTTACATCCAAAATCTTCAAAACAATTTGGTCACGGATCATTGAAGACTGCAACTGTCCATAATTGCACGACTGGGCTTTTAATCTTAACTCCATCGCAAAGTTGTCGAACGATTCCTCACCTTTTTGGCACGGGAATAGAACAAGTATCTTTCAAAAGTCTCATTCTTTCTTGCAGAACAATGTAGATTGAAGCGCTGAATCACCTTATTGTAACTCCAGCTTCCTTCCTAGCTATAAAAAACTAAGGAATTATATAGTTCAAGTGCTTGAGTACCTGCAATCGATGGCAGCAACGCAACGCACCTTTCATCAGGCAATGCCTGGACACCACGGGCCAAAAGATAGAGTTCAAATTGCTGTTTAGAAACGCGGCAGTTTTTGCCCACATTACCCAAGATTTGAAGTTGGTGAGGTGCCTTCAAACCATTCATTTCACACCGCCTTGTGTTGCGTTGAGATGCAAATCCATAGTTCACTAGGTTGGAAGAGAAGTCATTTGTTCAGATTCTCCTAGTCTTCAGCATGGATTGTCTTGTCCACAGTTACCTTCAGTTATTCAGCACTCCTGGTACCATGTTGTGTTCTATGACTCCCCTGATCGTGGAGAAACACATAGAACGTGGGTGTTTAACTAGAACAAGTATTTATTATTAAACACATGAGCAGGTAACCAAGAGACCTGAGCAGGTAACCAACAGACCTATGTACAGACAAAAATATTTTAGTTCCTTCAGAGCTACTGTAAAATGCGACCATGCGACTTCCCGTCCTGCTATCAACTGTCAGGTCTGGTCAGTCACCTGATGTATATCTGGCTCCACCTGGCAGGAGGTCATAACTGCCAATAGATGTACTGATGATCAGCTTTACACATTTGTACAGTTATATACAGATATGCATGTATGCATATCACCACACCTTCCATTGCTGACACCTCAATCCTCCTCAAAGAAGTTGATGAACGGCTTCCACCTCCAGGAGAACCCATCACCAGACCCTTTAAAAATTAATTAATTTTTTTCCAACCTCAGGAATTCCGCCAGGTTGTTCATCCACACCCCCGATTTGGGTGGCTCTGAGTCCCTCCATCCAAGCAAAATCCGTCTCCGGATTACCAGGGAGGCAAAGGCCAAGACATCAATCACTCTTGCCCCCTGGACTCCTGGGTCTTCCAATACCCCAAATATCTCTACCTCTGGGCTTGGGACCACCTTTGACATTACGTCCTTGCTGGGCACCTTGGCAGCGCCACCTGACACCCTGGCATTGCCCATGCCAGTGCCACCTGGCCAGTGCGAAAGAGCAGATAGCTGGGGGCTGCCAATCCCCTGGGAGATCCCCATGAGTGCCATTCTGTCTGGTTCCCACAAAGATCTCCCAAAGAGCAGACAGCTGGGCTCCTCCCCTGGGAGACCCCCATGAGTGCCAATCCATCTGGTTCCCCCCCCTAAAGAGCGCTCGCCCAAAGTCTCTGAGGCAAAGGGGATGAATCCCAAAGCGTTAGGTACCTCGGGAATCTGCACATTAGAGTGAAGCTAGCTGCCTCGCTCTAATATGCAGATTTCCCAAACAGTGGGCGGGATTTACATCGCAACGTCTCACAAAATCGCGTTAAATCTCACGAGGCCTGGCGAGCGGGTGGATCATAGATCATCATAATACAGTGCAGAAGGAGGCCATTCAGCCCATCAAGTCTGCACCGGCTTTTGGAAAGAGCACTCCACTTAAGCCCACTCCTATCCCCATAACCCAGTAACCCCACCTAACCTTTTTGGGCACGAAGGGCAATTTAGCGTGGCCAATCCACCTAACCTGCACATCTTTGGGCTGTGGGAGGAAACCAGAGCACCTGGGGGAAACCCCGCAGACACGGGGATAACGTGTAGACGCCGCACAGACAGTGACCCAAGCCGGGAATCGAACCTGAGACCCTGGAGCTGTGAAGCAATTGTGCTAACCACTGTGCTACCGTGCTGATCCCAGGTGCTTTCCAGCTTTCATCGCCCACGCTGCGCCATGGCGAGTTTCTTTCCTGGTGCAACGTGGCCATTGGAATCCAATGGGCGGGATTCATCGGTTATGCCAGCCTGGTGACCGGAAAGTCCCGTCTGAGGTCAATGGACCTCCAGATGGTTCACGTCCCACCCATGGCAACCTTGCGGCGGGCGGGGCCAAAGAATCCAGCCCCATGTCTTTTGAGTTTCAAAAAAAAGCTAAATTACCAATTTCGAAAGGGTTTGAATTATATTCTGAGTGCATTTTTGAAAGAAATTGGGACGTGATTGGTTCTATTCAATATAAGGTTTAGAGATAGCCTGCAGACGTTAATCAACTCATTCAGAGCTGCTGACAGCTGACAAAAATAGGGAATGTGTGTTTGTTGAGCTGCTGTTTGCTGGGTGGCATGGTGGTGCAGTGGTTAGCACTGCTGCCTCACGGCACCAAGGATCTGGGCTCGATCCTGGTCCCGGGTTGCTGTCTATATGCTTGACTATAGTTAACACTGTTTTTTAGCGAAAATGCTGAAATATTCTGGTCTTGGCCTTATTGTGAAAACACATTGTCCTCCGAAAGATAACAAAACGTGTACTCGAGTTGTTTTTAGCCAAGGGCAAGAACATAAGTTCTACGTATTTCAACTTATGTACTTTCCAAGGTCTATTTAATATAAACATGGCTGTTTACTTCACATAGAACAGTACAGCACAGAACTGGCCCTTCAGCCCTCGATGTTGTGCCGAGCAATGATCACCCTACTCAACCCCACATATCCACCCTATACCCGTAACCCAACCTTACTTTTTTAAGGACACTACGGGCAATTTATCATGGCCAATCCACCTAACCCGCACATCTTTGGACTGTGGGAGGAAACCGGAGCACCCGGAGGAAACCCACGCACACACGGGGCGAACGTGCAGACTCCACACAGACAGTTACCCAACCGGGAACCGAACCTGGGACCCTGGAGCTGTGAAGCATTTATGCTAACCACCATGCTACCGTGCTGCCCACAGTACAATATCAAACTGATATTTCAGATTATAAAACATGCTGTCTTCAATCGAATCTCAGAGTGCAGTGCAATGGCTTTGCATCTAGAACACTCTCTCTCCGCAAATATATTTGTGCAAATAAAATTCCTTAAATCGAACCTCGAGGAATTTGTCTTTATTATAATTTCCATGACACCTGAACAGGCGTCAAATGTGGCGACTAGGGGCTTTTCACAGTAATTTCATACTTGTGACAATAAAATATTATTATTATTATTATTAAATGATGATTTTGCAAAACGGAGTTTTAAATTAAATATGAGTTATAAACTGGATTTAAAGTGTAATTTGAAACGGGGTAAGTATTTGAAATTCCTTAAATAAGAAAAACAGTAAGAATGATCAACATCATGGAAGTTACTTGGAACACAATTCTCAGGAAGTCATAGAATCCCACAGTTCAGAAGGAGGCCATTCGACCCCTCAACTCTGCACTGACCCTTCGAATGAGCACTCTGCCCATTGACAAGTGCCCACCTTGTCCTATCCCCATAACCCCATAACCTAACCTGCACATCGCTGGACATTAAGGGGCAATTTAGCAAGGCCAATCCACCTAACCCGCATATCTTTGGACTGTGGGAGGAAACCGGAGCACCCGGAGAAAACCCACACAGACACGAGGAAAACATGCAAACTCCACACAGACAGTCACCCGAAGCTGGAATTGAACCTGGGTCCCTAGCATTGTGAGGCAACAATGCTAACCACTGTGCCACCATGCCACCCCAAGTAAATGAAAAAAAAATCAAAGCATATCAATTGGAATTTGGAAATTATTAGTTTCAGCTAGGCATAATCTTGGATGCTCTTCGCTTAAGGTAAAAAAAAAGCAATAAACTGGAATGTGAAGACTAATGGTCTTTTTTAATGAGCCCGTGTGCTCCTTTGTTACAGGCAGTCTTGATGTACCTACATTTGAAAACTTTATTCTCTGTGTTATTATGTCATTATTTCACTGTAAACTCATTACACATCAAATTTGCTGATTGGGAATTTTCATACAGCAAACATTAAGAACTTAATTATTTTTTTTAATTGACAGATACATCTAAACCAAATTAACTCATTTGGCTGAAGGCCGAGTGTATTTTTGTTTTATCTAGCTGATGAAGAATTCCAAGATTGCTATCACAACATAGTGACAGAAGGGACCTGAAGGCTTTTCCTTTTGTGGAAAGGGTTAACTCATTCAGACTACACTGTTGCCCTTTTGATTTAAAATGTTAGTTACACTTAACTTCAACAACGATTGCAATATCTGATTATTTGGCTTATCATAAAACTACCATGCTTGGATATAATTGCTCTCGAGATCTAATTGATTAAATAGTAATTAAGTGAAAAGTAACTAATATGAAAAGGGGATAATAAATAAAATGTTATTTTGACAAATAAAGGGCAATAGGAGTTATTCTGAATGGGTTTGAGCTTCAAACCCCATTCATTGTTCGAAAGGAGATAAATGAAACAGTCTCAGTTTATAATTTCACCATTTGAATCTGGGATATTTTATAAAAGTAATATTTGTCTCTTTTTTTGTGTTATCAATACCGAGTAAATGTTAACTCAGGTAATGAGTATGTCAACATGGAAATTCCGTTGTTTTAAATCTGGGCATTTAACAACAATAGTTTAGAAATGAACGACTTTTTGTAAAAGGATAAGGGCTGTCTTCACATTGAGGATGCCCTCACCTCCTGATCCCCAAAGCCTGTCCATCATCTACAAGACACAAGTCAGGAGTGCAATGGAATAATCTCCACTTGCCTGGATGAGTGCAGCTCCAACACACTCAAGACTCAACACCATCCAGGGCGAAGCAGCCCGCTTGATTGCTCCCCCTTCCACAAACATTCAAACCCTCCACCACCGACCAACAGTGGCAGCCGTGTGTACCATCTACAAGATGCAGCATTCTCCAAACCCACGACCACTACCATCTAGAAGGACAAGAGCAGCAGATACTTGGGAACCCCACCACTTGGAGGTTCCCCTCCAAGTCACTCACCACCCTGACTTGGAAATGCTGGGGCAACATCCTGGAACTCCCTCTCTAATAGCACATTGGGTGTACCTACATCTCAAGGACTGCAGCAGTTCAAGAAGACAACTCACCACCACCTTCTGAAGAGCAACTAGGGATGGGCAATAAATGCTGGCCTATCCAGCGATGACCACACCCTGTAAATGAATTTTTTTAAATGTGTTCATGAGTGAGGTGATCTACAGGTGGGGAAATAATGTTAAGTTTGGCAAGTGTGAATGAAGCTGTAACAGATAGTAGGATTCCTAAGTCACTTAATTATCTGGAGTTAGGGAATGAGAGTCAAAACCTTAAAGGAAATAACTTGGTGGGACAATATTTGAAATTGGGGCTCTAAAGTAGAAAAGTACCCCTGGATACAGGTCATGTTGCATTTTGTTATTGCTGTTACCATAGAGCAAACTTTTACAATTATTGTGTTAAATGTTGGAAAAAGGCAAATGGAAATTTTATTAAATGTGCTATCGCTATTGAGACATAGGAATTGTTTTTTAAATATGTAAATATGCAACTAAATGAACTTTGAATATTGTAAGGAAGTATGTATTTCAGCCTCACGCTGGGAAATGTGGCTGCCCAAACTAATGATCCCTGTGTTTACATTTATGGGATCTCTAAGGGGGTAGTCAGGCTGGCAAGGCACATTGGCAAGGGCACAGGCCCTGGTTGGAATCGATACTGGACATTTGCAAGAGCACTCAAGTTAACATTATCGCTATATGGACTTTGTGATTACGCACTCACGTTTACACAAAAGGACAATATCATGCTCAGAATATGTAATGAATTTCCAGACCAACTTTGCAGCAGGATGAAGGACAGGCAAAAGTAGCCATCAGATTCCTTAAAGGGCTGCTAGCTGGTCAGACAAAGGGAGTTTCAGAGGACAATGGGTCTTGATTGAATCACCATGGATAAACGGACTATGCTGTTTTTCCCATTAACAAGTTTGGGTCTTATTATAAGGTCCGGAAAGGAAGCCACACCAAGCCAAACTGCATGGCAGCACAGTAGCACAAGTGGCTAGCACTGTGGCTTCACAGTGCCAGGGTCCCAGGTTTGATTCCCCGCTGGGTCACTATGCTGGGTCTGCACGTTCTCCCCGTGTCTACGTGGGTTTCATCCGGGTGCTCCAGTTTCCTCTCACAGTACAAGACGTGCAGGTTAGGCGGATTGGCCATGATAAATTTCCCGAACCCCTGGTTAGGGGAGGTTATTGGGTTACGTGGATAGGTGGAAGTGAGGGCTTAAGTGGGTCGGTGCAGACTCGATGGGCCGAATGTCCTCCTTCCGCACTGCATGTTCTAGGGCCTATGGTCTAAACAGGTTGACTCAAAAGGAAAAAAGGTTTAATGCAACAGAACAAAAGTACAGAGCAATTACTCTACTGCCGGAGACAGCTCCCAGTTCACGGCCCTCCGGTTTTATACAGGATGTAGAAGGGGGCAATCGGCCCCTCAGAGGAAGAGTACATATTTCCCCATTGTCCTTTGGGAATATCAATCCCCCATGATAATTGTCTGATAAGTGTCCCATGACCTGTTTAAGGTTTCATTAGTGTCCCATGATCTGCTTAGCCCAGGTTTTTGCCATTCCTCCCCCCCCGCCCCCCCCCCCCCCCCCCCCCGAAGTCCGTGGCGGCACCATCGCACACGCGACAGGGCCAAGATGGCAGGCAGCAGGCAAGAGCAGAAGCTGGCATCTTTTAAGAAATGATTTGCCCTCATACAGACAGAGTAAGGTCTGACGATGAGTAGTGGAGCGGGGTGCGCCTCTTCCGTCTAGACTGGCAGGGAATATCGGGCACCTGTGGCGCCGCTGGGGAGACACTGGCAGCCCCGGCGCCGGGGGAGTCGAGTCCATCCCTGACTCAGAGGAGTCCAACAGGGAGTCGGGCAACTGGCGCGGCCGCCTTGTGGCACAGCAGGGGTGGAGACGTCCTGGGTCCAACAGGACCTGCGGAGCACCGCTGCACGCCTGCCTCTAAGGTGATCCACGTGGCACTTCATTTATTGGCCCTCCACTTGCAGACGATAAGAGACCAACCTGGTCTGCCACTGAACTTAAGCCAGCGGTCACCTTGAGTGTCACCTGGGACAAGAACACGAACCGGACACATGGTATGCGGACAACTATCTGAAGAATTTCGCCCCGACGTCGGGCAACAGCAACTCCAAACTGGTCCATAGACAACACCCGTCAGGAGCTCCGCAGGGGCACTTCCAGTAACTGCATGGGGGGTAGTCCGGTAAGTAAACAGAAATTGGGCCAATCTGGCATCCAACGAGGCAGTGCCCTGTATGCTCAACAGGATCTGTATGGCCCGCCGGCCAACCTGTTCGACGCCGGATAGTAAAGGGCCGACATGACATGGCAGATCCCATCGGAGCACAAGAAGGCTGAGAAATCTTGGCTCGTGAACGAGGACCCATTATCTTACACGGTGACTTCCACAATCCCATTGGTGGAGAAGGAGAGGCGGAGTTTCTCGATCGTCATTGTCGTGGTGATAGACGGCATTCGGTGGACCTCCATTCACTTGGGAGCAGGCATCGATTAGCAGTAGAAACATTGAGCCCAAAAAGGAACCAGTAAATTTGCAGATGATACGAAGATTGGTGGAGTTGTGGATAGTGAGGAGGGCTGTTGTCGGCTTCAAAGAGACATAGATAGAATGCAGGCTGGGCTGAGAAGTGGCAGATGGAGTTTAACCCTGACAAGTGTGAGGTTGTCCATTTTGGAAGGACAAATCTGAATGCGGAATACAGGGTTAATGGTAGGGTTCTTGGCAATGTGGAGGAGCAGAGAGATCTTGGGGTCTATGTTCATAGTTCTTTGAAAGTTGCCACTCAAGTGGATAGAGCTGTGAAGAAGGCCTATGGTGTGCTAGCGTTCATTAGCAGAGGGATTGAATTTAAGAGCCGTGAGGTGATGATGCAGCTGTACAAAACCTTGGTCAGGCCACATTTGGAGTACTGTGTGCAGTTCTGGTCACCTCATTTTAGGAAGGATGTGGAAGCTTTGGAAAAGGTGCAAAGGAGATTTACCAGGATGTTGCCTGGAATGGAGAGTAGGTCATACGAGGAAAGGTTGAGGGAGCTAGGCCTTTTCTCATTAGAACGGAGAAGGATGAGGGGCGCCTTGATAGAGATTTATAAGATGATCAGGGGAATAGATAGAGTAGACAGTCAGAGACTTTTTCCCCGGGTGGAACACCCATTACAAGGGGACATAAATTTAAGATAAATGGTGGAAGATATAGGGGGGATGTCAGAGGTAGGTTCTTTACCCAGAGAGTAGTGGGGGCATGGAATGCACTGCCTGTGGTAGTAGTTGAGTCGGAAAAGTTAGGGACCTTCAAGCGGCTATAGGATAGGTACATGGATTAGGTAGAATAATGGAGTGTAGGTTAACTTCTTAAGGGCAGCACGGTAGCATTGTGGATAGCACAATTGCTTCACAGCTCCAGGGTCCCAAGTTCGAATTCGACTTGGGTCACTGTCTGTGTGGAGTCTGCACATCCTCCCCGTGACTGTGTGGGTTTCCTCCGGGTACTCCGGTTTCCTCCCACAGTCCAAAGATGTGCAGGTTGGGTGGATTGGCCATGAAAATTGTCCAAAATTCTATGATTAACCTAGGACAAAAGTTCGGCGCAACATCGTGGGCCGAAGGGCCTGTCCTGTGCTGTATTTCTCTAAAAAAAAAAAAAATTGACATCGACGTGGGCCCAAGGCCATTCCTTCAGGTGGAGGGGTGCAGCAGCTGGGAGCTGCTGGTGTTCCTGACAGACATCACACTGGCGGGTCACCGTCTTGATGCTTGCGTCCATACCATGCCACCAGACATAGCTCCAAGCTAATATCTTCATCTGTGAGGCCCTGGGGTGACCACTATGGAGGTCACTTAAAACTAATGACTGCTCTGGAATCACCATCCGGGCTCGCCAGAATAACCCCATCATCCACATTTAATTTGTCAACTTGCTGGCGAAGACCTTCAGCTCCCCAGATAACTGATCTGCATTGAGGACAATGTTTCATTGTTTTGCAAAGACGGCATCCTTTTGCGTGCATTCATGGATAGGCGAGGCCATGACAGGAAGAGTGTCCATAAAATTTAATACGGCCAATAATCCGGCGACTCTGAGGGTAACGGCAGGTGACTTAGTGTTTCAGTGTGGGAAATCTGGGTCCCAGGGCTGTGGCTGAATGTGTACTCATAAGACGCTGCCAGCAGCACCCAGCATTGGATTCTTGTCGTGGCTATGGGCGGAATAACCTTATCGCCTTTAAAAAGGCCCAGTTTGTGGTTGGTGATCAATAAGAAATGCTGTCCATAGATATGGAACTTCTTGACGGCGTAGATCACCACCATGCCTTATTTCTCAATATGGACATAGCAACTGTTGCTCATTCTGGGTGAGTGTGCTTAACACTCAATTTGGCTCTGTTTCGTTCCTTAGCTGTGAAGTCACCAGGTATCATTAAGATACCGCCACAAGTTTCAAGTTCAAGTTCAAAGCAATAAATCCATACACCAGTTAGTAACTTCAAACAAGACACGTTTATTATTACAGTAATCTACTAATCATGCATATAAAACTATAAGACTAGGCTAATCCTACCACTAATAGGCCAAATACTTAGCTGGATAAGGGGACTGCCGGATAAGGGAACAACGGCCTCTAGCTTTGTCCTGGGTCCGCAGGCTTCCAGTAGTTATGGACTAAAGGGGGTCAGGAGTGTCTACTCTCGTAGCATGCGTTGTATGACACTTACGTGATGGCGGCTGCTGTCCAGGCTATCCTCTCTGGTCAAGTTCGAGAGCTGCTACAAAGGTTCTTACTGGGAGGGCCGGCTGAGAGAGCTGGTCAAGGTGAAGCTGGCAGAGAGAGAGAGCTGGGGTTGCGGTCTCTGTCTTATACCTCTCTCAGGGTCTGGGTGGACCCTCTATTCACTCGCAATCGATTGGGTCTCTTCCCAATCGATTGATTTGAATTCCCCAATAACGGGGCAGTTCCTCGATCACTGGGCGTTTCTTGGGACTTATTTTTTTGGACTTCTTTTGGCGCCGAGAAGTCTGGCCTTCCATTTAATGTATCGATTTGTGTTAACTTGTTTCCATTGTACCTGGGGATCGCCTGGTATCGCCTCATTAGTATGCTAACTTGTTTTCTTTCACAGTGCTGTCTGGTTCCTGCAGCAGTCAGAACTGGTTTCTGCAGTAGTCAGAATACACAAGCACTTTGCAAGCAGCTTGCTTTTGCAACATGTCCATTTTCCCTGCATTCCTTGCAATCTTATCTTCCATTTTGTGTTGGGCAGTGGTCACCCCAGGTGGCTACACAACGCTCAGCCGCCGACAGGGTCGTGGAAGCAAAGGCAATAGGCCGCTCTGAGCCATTTGGTATTTGATGCACCAACACCACTCCAATCCTGTATGGGGGCATCACAGGTGATGATCAAAGGTTTCCGAGCGCCATTCTGCGTCTACAAGCCTGAGATTGTCAGCCGCCTTTTTATTCACCGGAAGGTGGCTTCCTCGTCGGGACCCCAATGTCAATCTGAGTTTTTCCTCAAACAGAATATAGAGGAGTAAGAAAAACAGCTGGATGTGGAACAAATTTTCCATAATAATTAACGAGGCCTAAGAATGACCTCAGAGTCTGGCGTCGGTGGGAGCCGGAGTGTTGGCCTTCACCTAGTCCTCCATGGGGTGGAGGCCAGCGCTATCCACTCAATACCCTAGATAGGCCACTTCGCATGCCTGAAAATCGCATGTCTCTTGACGCGGTTGAATGCCGAAGTCTGAGAACTGCATCCAGATTTTTCAGGTGAACCTCTTTCTAGACACCGGTGACCAAAACATCATACAGGTAACCGGCCACTTGCAGCAATCCACATTGCACATTTTCCATGGTGCGCTGTAAAATGACGCATGCAGAAAACACGCCAAAATGCAAATGCGTATCTTCAAACAGGCCCCATTGGGTGTTGATGGTGACATGACGGCACAAGGCCTCATCAAATGGCAGCTACAAATATACGTTGTTCCTGTTTAATTTTGTGAAAGCCAGCCAGTTTGGCGTAAAGGCCTTCTATTCGCGTAAAGGTTTTCTATTTGCGTAAAGGTCTTCTATTCGTGTAAAGGTTTTCTATTCGCGTAAAGGTTTTCTATTCACGTAAAGGTCTTCTATTCGTGTAAAGGTTTTCTATTCGCGTAAAGGTTTTCTATTCGCGTAAAGGTCTTCTATTCGTGTAAAGGTTTTCTATTCGTGTAAAGGTTTTCTATTCGCGTAAAGGTCTTCTATTTGCGTAAAGGTCTTCTATTTGCGTAAAGGTTTTCTATTCGCGTAAAGGTTTTCTATTCGCGTAAAGGTCTTCTATTTGCGTAAAGGTCTTCTATTTGCGTAAAGGTCTTCTATTCGCGTAAAGGTCTTCTATTCGCGTAAAGGTCTTCTATTTGCGTAAAGGTTTTCTATTCGCGTAAAGGTCTTCTATTCGTGTAAAGGTTTTCTATTCGCGTAAAGGTCTTCTATTCGCGTAAAGGTCTTCTATTTGCGTAAAGGTTTTCTATTCGCGTAAAGGTCTTCTATTTGCAGAAGCGGATATTTGTCCAAGCAGAAAGCGGTATTCATGGTTAGTTTATAATCTCCACAAATGCGGGCGGAGCCTTCTGTCTGGAGAACAGAAACAACGGGAGCAACCCAATCGGCAAAACGAACAGTCCGGATTACATCCAGTACTTGTCATTTAAGGCATACAGGGCATGCCCAGAAAAATCGAGGCTGGGCCAGAGGGTCAACATGTATCCTTGCTACCACCCTTCTGATGGTGCCGAGCCCTGGGTGGAATATCTCGGGAAACTTCCCCAAAATAGCACATAAACCGCCCGAGCCAAGCTGTAGAATTTGACTCCAATCTAAATGTAGATGGTGGAGCCAATCGTGGACCAAAAGAATAGGCGTGTCCCATTAACCACTATTAAAGGCAATTAGACCTACTGGTGACCTTACACGGCGGGTGCCTTTGTCGTTCCGGCAATATGTGTTGTTCTCCAGTATAAGTGGCGAGATGCACCGTAGTCTTAGATAGGTCCAGTATCCGAGTCCCCCTTCAAATATCTTCAAGGTTTTAAAACCTACTACTGACACCGGTGCTCCGTGTCAAGTTTAATTTGCAACAGATGGCTATTTGCCCGGATGGGAACAGTGATGGGGCTACACAAGGTGGCGAGACACCGTGTAAGGGCGGCATGGTAGCACAGTGTACCTGAACAGGTGCCGGAATGTGGCGACTAGGGACTTTTCACAGTAACTTTATTGCAGACTTAATGTAAGCCTAATTGTGACAATAAGATTATTATTATACGGTGGAGGCGTGGGCTTAAGTGGGGTGTTGTTCTTATTTCTGTTGTGCTTCTTGCCGTTTTTGTTGTTCTTGTTGCGCTCAATGACTGTTCCGTGTGGATAATTCGAGTCATTCTCAAAGTTATTTGTGTCAGTGTCCTTTGTGGTATCGAATGTTTCATTGAGCGTTTCTTCTTGAAGTTGTGAGAATGACCTGATGTGGCATTGATCTTGGTGACATGACTCATTTGTGGTTGATGTGATTCATCTTTGATTCCTTGGTGCTCCTCTTCTGGGGTCATTTCTGGTTCATTTGAATCATCTTTGGTTTCTTGGTGCTCCTCTTGTTGTGAAACAGACTGGTGAGCTCGATGGTAAGCTTGAGGAGATAGTTGTTAGGAAGGAAGATGTGTTGGGCATTTTGAAAAACTTGAGGATAGACAAGACCCCCGGCCTGACGGGATATATTCAGGAATTCTATGGGAAGCAAGAGATGAAATTGCTGAGTCGTTGGCAATAAATCTTTTCGTTCTCACTGTCAACAGGGGTGGTACCAGGGGATTGGGGAGTGGCGAATGTCGTGCCCCTGTTCAAGAAAGGGAATAGGGATAACACCTGGGAATTATAGGCCAGTTAGTCTTACTTCGGTGGTAGGCAAAGTAATGGAAAGGGTACTGAGGGATAGGATTTCTGAGCATATGGAAGACACTGCTTGATCAGGGATAGTCAGCACGGATTTGTGAGGGGTAGGTCTTGCCTCACAAGTCTTATTGAATTCTTTGAAGAGGTGACCAAGCATGTGGATCAAGGTAAAGCAGTGGATGTAAAGTACATGGATTTTAGTAAGGCATTTGATAAGGTTCCCCATGGTAGGCTTATGCAGAAAGTAAGGAGGCACGGGATAGTGGGAAATTTGGTCAGTTGGATAACGAACTGGCTGACCGATAGAAGTCAGAGAGTGGTGGTGGATGGTAAATATTCAGCCTGGAGCTCAGTTTACCAGTGGCGTACCGCAGGGATCAGTTCTGGGTCCTCTGCTGTTTGTCATTTTCATTAATGACTTAGATGAGGAAGTTGAAGGGTGGGTCAGTAAATTTGCAGACGATACAAAGATTGGTGGAGTTGTGTATAGTGAGGAGGGCTCTTGTTGGCTGCAAAGAGACATAGATAGGATGCAGAGCTGGGCTGAGAACTGGCAGATGGTGTTTAAACCCTGAAAAGTATGAGGTTGTCCATGTTGGGAAGGACAAAATATGAATGTGGAATACAGGGTAACGGGTAGGGGCTCTTGGCAATGTGGACGGAACAAGAGATCTTGGGGTCTATGTTCATAGATCTTTGAAGTTGCCACTCAGTGGATAGAGCTGTGAAGAAAGGCCTATGTTGTGCTAAGCATTCATAGCAGAGGGATTGAATTTAAGAGCTGTGAGGTGATGATGCAGCTGTACAAAACCTTGGTAAGGCCACATTTGGAGTACTGTGTGCAGTTCTGGTCACCCCATTTTAGGAAGGATGTGGAAGCTCTGGAAAAGGTGCAAAGGAGATTTACCACTATGTTGCCTGGAATGGAGAATAGGTCTTACGAGGAAAGGTTAAGGGTGCTTGGCCTTTTCTCATTAGAACGGAGAAGGATGAGGGGCGACTTGATAGAGATGATCAGAAGAATAGATAGAGTAGACAGTCAGAGACTTTATCCCCGGTGGAACAAACCATTACAAGGGGACATAAATTTAAGGTGAATGGTGGAAGATATAGGGGGGATGTCAGAGGTAGGTTCTTCACCAAGAGAGTAGTGGGGGCATGGAATGCACTGCTTGTGGAAGTAGCTGAGTTGGAAACATTATGGACCTTCAAGCGGCTATTGGATAGGTACATGGATTACGGTAGAATGATGGGGTGTAGATTAATTTATTCTTAATCCAGGATAAAAGTTCGGCAGAACATCGTGGGCCGAAGGGCCTGTTCTGTGCTGTAGTTTTCTTTGTTCTGTGTTCTTCTGAAGTCAAAATCTTCAAGATTTCATTTTCTTGTGGGTCGTTTCGAGTAGATGAGGTTTTAATTGACGTCTCACTGGACTTTCAAGGGTAGTTTCACTTTGATTGTTGAGTGCTTCTGTACATACGAGCTGAGATCTGTCAGTCTCACTGTGATCTTGCACATCTAGTATGTTGATCGTGATCACGTGGTCACTATTCTCACATACAGTGGGTAGACAGTCAGTGTCTTGTTGGTTAAATGAGATGGTAGACTTTCATAGTCTTCTTCTGGTGGCTCAAACAAGCTGGGTAGACTTTCATAGTCTGCTACTGGTTGCTCAGATAAGGTGGATAGACCTTCATAGTCTTCTTCATGCATGGTTCTCGCTCTGGAGCCTTTAATTGCTTCCATTCTGGAGTCTGTCAACGAGCTCTCTGTGGAGGCTTGCGTTGCTTTCTCTGTGGAGTCTTTCTTTTTTTATTTATAAATAACTTTTATTCAAAATTTTTCACATATTTTCAACAAGAAACAAACCCCCCCTTACAAAATAAGAGAAACAACAAAAAACGCATAAATAAACAGAGAATAGCTATATCACACATTCCCCCCAGACTACATGCCCCCCATTAAACGGTAACGATTAAATATATAGTAAACAGAGTACCCCCCCCCCCCCCCCCTCCCCGGGTTGCTGCTGCTGCTGACCATCTCCTAACGCTCCGCTAGAAATTCTAGGAACGGCTGCCATCGCCTGAGGAACCCTTGCACAGATCCTCTTAAGGCAAATTTGACCCTCTCTAATTTAATAAATCCTGCCATGTTGCTGATCCAGGCTTCCACACTTGGGAGGCCTCTCATCATTCCACTGCTACAGAATCCTCCGCCGGGCTACCAGGGACGCAAAGGCCAGAATACCGGCCTCTTTCGCCTCCTGCACTCCCGGCTCGACCGATACCCCAAATATTGCACCCTCAGCTCGGCTTAACCCGGTGTTCACCACCTTCGACACCGTCCTCGCAACGCCCCTCCAGAACTCATTCAGCGCTGGGCACGCCCAGAACATGTGGCTGTGGTTTGCTGGACCCCCCGAACACCTCACACGCCTGTCCTCTACCCCAAAAAAATGACTCAGCCTTGCCCCAGTCATGTGCGCCCTGTGCAGAACCTTAAATTGTATCAGGCTAAGCCTGGCGCAAGAGGAGGAAGGATTTACCCTACCCAGGGCGTCCGCCCACGTACCCTCGTCTATCTCCTCCCCAAACTACTCCCCATTTACCTTTTAGCTCCTCCACCGTGGCCTCCTCCTCCTCCTGCATCTCCTGGTAGATCACCGAGACCTTACCCTCTCCAACCCACGCCGCCAAGAGCACCCTATCCTGGATCCTGCGTGCTGGCAACAGCGGGAATGCCCTCACCTGCCGTCTTGCGAGCGCCCTTACCTGCATGTACCTGAAGCATTTCCAGGGGGAGCCCAAATTTTTCCTCCAATGCCCAAGGCTCACGAACGTCCCGTCAATAAACAGGTCCCCCATCCGTCTACTAACCGCCCTGTGCCAGTTCAGGAACCTCCCATCCATTCTCCCTGGGACAAACTGATGGTTATCTCGGATCGAGGACCACACCGAAGCCTCTACTTCCCCGCTGTGGCGTCTCCATTGCCCCCAAATTTTGAGGGACGCCGCCACCACTGGACTCGTGGTGTACCTTGTCGGCGGGAGCAGCAGCGGTGTCGTCACCACGCTCTCAGGCTCATGCCCACACAGGACGCCATTTCTGCCACCCCCTCCCCCTCCATTACTCACTTGCGTATCATCGCCTCGTTGGAAGCCCAGTAGTACCCGCATAGATTAGGCAGCTCCAGCCCTCCTCTGTCCCTGCTCCGCTCCAGAAACACCGGCGGAATTCTCCGACCCCCCGCAGGGTCGGGGACTCCCCCGGGCCGGCATAAATCCCGCCCCCGCCGTGGCCAGAATTCTCCGCTACCCGGGAATCGGTGGCAGCAGAATCACGCCCCGCCGACGACGCGTGCCCCCCCGGCGATTCTCCGGCCCGCGATGGGCCGAAGTCCCGCCGCTGACAGCCAATCCCGGCGATGTAGTTTAAACCACCTCTGGTGCCGGCGGATTGGTGGTGCGAGCGGACCCCCGGTGTCCTGTGGGGGGGGGGGGCGATCGGACCCCAGGGGGTGCCCCCACGGTGGCCTGGCCCGTGTTTAGCTGTCTTCCTTTCATGAAACCCGTCTGGTCCTCGTGGATGACCCCCGGGACACAGTCCTCAATTCTAGTAGCCAACACCTTCGCTAACAGTTTTGCATCCACATTGAGGAGTGAGATTGGCCTATACGACCCACACTGCAAGGGGTCCTTGTCCCGCTTCAAAATCAGCGAGATCAGCGCCCTAGACATCGTCGGGGTAAGACTCCTCCCCCTCGCCTCATTGAAAGTCCTCACTAGTAGTGGGTCCAGCAGGTCCATATACTTCCTGTAAAATTCCACCAGGAACCCATCTGGCCCCGGTGCCTTCCCCGCCTGCATACTCCCCAGTTCCTCAGCCAGTTCCTCCAGCTCTACCGGTGCCCCAAGCCCTGCCACCTGCCCCTCCTCAACCCTCGGGAACCTCAGCCGGACTAGAAACCGACCATCCCTACCCTCTTTCGTCGGGGGCTCCGACCTATACAGCCTCTCATAAAAGTCTCTAATATCCAATTTATTCCCACCGCACTCTGCACCGTGTTTCCCCCCTTTATCTCTAACTC